>NC_056726.1:10960189-11132689 GCF_019279795.1 Protopterus annectens
ATTTTGCTGAGTTTTGAAAGGTTCAAGATAGGCCTCCAGTTTCCTTCCTTTCTTAGAATGAAGAAGAGGTGGGAGTAGAATCCTGTGTCTGCTTCTTTCGGTGAAGTTGGTGGAATGCTGCCTTGTTGGTAGATGGCCTCTATGAGGGATGGAATCAGTTTTCTCTATTGTTTGGAATGGCAAGTAAGGGAAGAGTTTTCCAAAACTGCAGGGAGTATCACTCTCTTATTATCCATAATACCCATTTGTCTTAAGCAATCTGCTCCCAGAAGTTGAGAAAGCAAGTGAATCTTCCTCCCAGATAAGTTGGTGACAGAGGGTTTGGGATGGGATTTGCAGAGTTGAGGGAGGTGCACAGCATAGTCACAGCTGCTCCCTACTGGGTACTGTGCACTGGGGGCTGTGTCTTTGCTACTCCCCTTCCTGGTCCAGGCTTTTGGTCAGTTTGCCATTTTGTTTGATAAATAGACATTTCCCCTTTGGGGACTTTGACTGTTCCTCTTTTGGGGGGAAGGGCCAGGAATTGCTAGGGTAATTCTTAATATATCTAAGAGTAAGACAAGAGAATTCCTTAACTGCATTAATCTCTTTCCTCTTCTAGTTCAGTCTTTCAAACACATTCTCAGCTGGGGGTCCAAAGAGAAACTCCTTGTCAAGTAGGGTGTTAAGAAACTCTGATTTGTCATTATCTGACAGGGGTTGTGTCCTCAGCCAGGCATATCTCATTGTAATGGAACCTGTAGCAGCAATTCTGCCTGGTGCATCCAAAGCATGACAGACACACAAGGGTGAATGTCTGGACACATGGAGGCCCACAATGCACAATTCCAGGATGTTCTTCTGAAGGTGCTGGTCTTGTAGCCCCTCTGGCCTAGCTTTGATTTGTTCTTGTGCAAACTCCAAGTAGAACTATAGTTAAGAGCGCTCAAGGGCAGGCTGACTGAGGTGTAGGTCTTTTTGCAAAATCACTCTAAGAGTCTACCATTTAGGGAAGGGTTCTTGGAAGCAGGCCAGAAAAACCCTTGGTAGACTTCAGAAATACCAGAGCTGGGTCTGCCATTGGATTCTTGTAGAGGTGCTTGTGGCACTCAAATACTATACAGAAATGATCAGATTTCCTGGATGCAAAGGAATGGGAATCAGACTGCAGTGACATGACAGAAAACACATCATCCCAGACTTCATGGACTGGCGGTATGACCAGGGGGTTAGATTCAGGGCAGATTAAACAGTTTTCTATAACTGGCTTGTGCCAGGGACATTTTCTTAGATTCCAAATTGATAGATTCCTTCATCTTGTGAAGGATAACTCAAAATGACAAGTCCTCAAAGTAGCGAAACTGAGGACATGGTGTCTTCCAAGTCATTGTCTAGAAACTGCTAGTAGGGTAAACGTTCCACATAAGCAAGTTCGCCTCCAGTTTCTGACTCAAAGGAATCACAGTCTTCCAGGGGCTTGCTTATTCCTTTCCCAAGGGAGATTCCTGGCACAGGTTTCCTTTAAGGGAAGGACTGCCTGAACTTCATAAGATCCATGAAGTCCTGTGCCAGCTTGGCAACATCCTGTGGAGAGACCTAGGCAGAAACAGCAGGAAATCTAATCAGCATCAGCTGGGGACAAACCTACTGCCACTTTAGCCTGGGTGTCTTGTGTTTTGAAGAGGTGAACATTAAGGCATCAGGTCAAGGGTGGGCATCTCCGACCTCAATCCAGTTCCCACTAATTTTTCCTGAATAATAACCAAGGAAATACCACCCTCACACTAAGACACCAGAACTCTAGTGTTGGAAACCGTAGCCTGTGGTGGGAATTCAGACGTAACTGAGGTCAGATTAGTGTTCGTTTGCAAGGATGTGGACTGGCCTGAAGACATGGTGGTCTCTAGAGGGGTTATGCCACAGGATTCGAGCCTAATAGGTGTCAGACCAGAAGGCTACAAAAGCTCTTCACCCATGCTAATGCTTTCAAGCCAGGGTGGGAAGTTGGACACCATCATCAGTCTCCCACACATCCTTGTCCATTAAGCATTTCTCCTTGCTCTTCTTCTTTGAGATGATAGCCTGGGAACTGGCAGATGCCATGGCATGTGAAGGCCAAGTACTCCAAAACTAAGAAATTTGGCCCTACACATAATGATCTTATCATTAGACCAGGCACACAGTAGGCAGTTATGCACAAATGTGCTGCAGGCCTAGATAGAACAGACAATAAGAAAGGAGAACTTTATGAGAGATCCATTTCCCATACAAGAGAAAATTAACTTTCTTAAACATTAAACATCTAAATATTAGAAATAAGAAGATAGTCCCCAACTGGGGTACTTAGCATAATCCGATGGCTTCAGGTCAACCGATGGACTGATGATGTTAACACATGCAGTCTGGTGCACTGAATTGGCATAGCAAGAAAGAAATGAAAATGGCACTGGCCGATGACCCTTTATACCACCAATGTTCTGATGTCAGCTAGCAACAGCATCCACCAGCTTGGGAGATTGTGAAAGCCTTTGATATTCAGGATAGCCTCAAGTTGCTGCATGGTGAAAGTCCCAAGATTTACTACTGCAACACTGACTATGAAGAACTGCTGGGAGACGTCATTAACTCTCTATGTGACTAAGAAAAATAAGCCAAATCTTAGCAAGCACAACAAACTTGAGGAAAAAGACATGACTGTTTCTTTGGTAATTATTAAGTTTCATAGAGCACTGATTCACCTATAATTGAACATTACAAATATTTCTGAAAAGAAAAATCCAAACGTACTTACTTGGAAAGAGTTCATACTACGAAGTGATGAAGGAAGAGATAGCGTACTTGAGGAGAGTATTTGCAATACCTCTGAACAGGTTTGTGTAGGTAGAGTTAAGGAATGCACTCCAATATCATTTTCCCAAATATTTATGACACTAAAAATGAAAAACAAGAGAGCTAAAAACTGTTCAAGACTTTATAATGAATATATCTTTTTTAATAAGCAATCAGTATGGACAATTATCAGTATTTTAGGAACAGCTAGCATTCAAGAGTACATTCAGGACTTGTAATTGTCTTTATTTTATTTTGCTTTTATTACCTGGTTTGTCTGACTGGGTTTAGTCAAACCACTTTTCAGAGGTGACCCAAGATGACAAGCTCCAACATATCACAGACATTTTTAAACAGACATTTAATAATATACATGAACAATTACACAAACATTTGCTAATTAGATTACTTTCATATGAAATAAAGGGAATTATTACAGTATAAAAGATACTTAGCATTTAGTAGATGAACAGTGAGCATCTGGAGAGGCGTATTACAGGGTTTGTCAAACAGATACTAGATGTAGTGATTAGAAATTCAAAGAAAAGAAATTGAGGAAAAGAACTTGGTAGGACAGAAAGTGTTAATATTGTAGTTAAGAAGTTGAGTATTAAGCAGGCTCAGAGACAATTATATACGCCTAACATTAGATTTACCTTGGAAGTATAGAGGTGGGGTGGCAAGCAATGGCATAACAATGAAAGTTATGCATTTACCGTAAAGATAAACCCTTTAATCCCAGTCAGTCCAACATATAATATGGGCCCTCAAGCCACCATGCAGATCTGATCTGACAAATTCAGTGCTCCTGCCTTGAGCCCTTCAAAATCTTCCCTTCTCATAATGCCCGCTCCTCCTAGACTAACTCAGATTGAGTTTAATGCTCAAACAATGTACAATTGCCCTGCTTTTCATCTAGAAAGGAAAAAAATCATTCGGGTCATATCAGCAAGTTGTCATATCGGACAGACTGGGTTGAAAGGCTCTATCGTTATAGCAAGTACACAACTTTCATATCCTATTCATCCAGTCCATCCAATCTGTCATATGGGTCATAATCCTCAACTGTGGAAATCCAAGGTGGCCACATGACAGGAGACTTTTCAGGATGGAGACTCCAAAGGAAGCTCTGGCCTTGGAAATGCACTTATGCTGTTTAATGAATGTGTGAGAGGAAGACCAAGTAGCTGCTTAACCAATGTCATCAACAGGTTGAGACCTGAAGAATTCTGTTGAGGCTGTCATGGCTCTAGTAGGATGAGCTCTCAGTTTGGTGAGTAAGTATTTGTTATGGAGAGTATAGATGAAGGCTATACAGTCAGACAACCATCAGGACAAGGCAATCTTAGACACTTTTCTACCTAGCTTGTTCTGAACAAAGGACATGAGCAACTATTAATCTTTTTTAAAGGATTCCATGCTATGGAGGTAAAAATGGAGCTGTCTATGAATGTCCAATGTCTGAAGAGTGCATTCCCCTTTATTCTGGTAGTTAGAGAAGAACCCACTTGGATTCTCCAGTTCTTATGATGGCAAAGGATGCAACTTTTCCTTCAGATGCTGTCCACATTCACACAGCATCTCAGAAATCATCTGTCCCCAGTGAGGGAGTACTGTAAAATAACTGTGGCGTTTTGTGTTTTTGGGAGAGTTGCAAACACACTGCAGCAGGGGGTGCCCCAGCAAATGAATATCTCCTCAGCAATTGCTGGATTTGGGGCCACTCATAAGCCAACAGTAAATTCCTACTGAGCCTGTCTGCTAGATCACTGAATCTCCCAGTGATGTGTCTTCCAGTTAAAAAACGGTGAGAGGCCATTGCCATTACCACATTCTCATAGCTGCACAACAAAGCCGGTAAAACAAAGTTATGTACTCACCATAACATTCCATCTGAGTAGGTAACTTTATTTGTCAGCAACCTGTGGGTATCGGATCCGACCTGGATCCGAGCCGGCAGCTTTCCAAGCTAAAGATCCGAGCTCTCAGCTCCTCCCCCTTACCCATAATACACTGCTACCTCCCTCCAGTCCTCAGATCAAGTTTGCCACTTCTCAACCAACAACAGTCTAACATACTCGAAAGATAAACTATAACCTGATGCGCAACAGAAGGATACCTTCTGTTGTGAATATGATCATGAAACAGGCTAGGGGGAAGGGGGGGTTTGGTTGCTGACAAATGGAGTTACCTACTCAGATGGAACGTTATGGTGAGTACATAACTTCTTTATGTGAAGTAGTTAACTTCATTTGATCAGCAACCTGTGGGACAGAGTCCCCAGCTACCAAAAACCTGGGAGGTCCTCATGGAAGGATATTCCGGAACACTGCGGAGCCAAAGGCTGCCCTACCTCTAGAGATCAGATCCAACTTGTAATGAGAAATGAAGGTATGAGAAGAGGCCCAAGTAGCCGGTGAACAGATGTCATCTAAGGGAACTCTTGACCAAAATGCTGCAGAGGTAGCCATAGAATGGGTAGAGTGAGCATGAACCCCCAAGGGTTCTGGCCTACCGGAAGCTGAATACGCTTGTAGGATGCGGTGGGAAATCCATCTGGCTAAGGTAACCTTTGTAACTGGCTTGCCTAAGGACGGCTTAGCGAGAGACACGAAAAGCTGTTCTGATTTGCAAGAAGCAACTGTCCTGTGCAAGTAAAATCGCAATTGTCTATGCACATCCAACAAATGCAGTTTATATTCCCCTTTGTTTTGAAAGTTGGGAAAGAAAACAGGTGAACTGATGATTTGATTGATATTGGCCTCGGAAGCCACTTTAGGCAAGAATGAAGGATTAGTCCTGAGAGATACTCTCTCCTTATGGAAAACCAGGTACGGGGGTTTCGTACAAAGGGCTTGAAGTTCAGATACCCTCCTAGCTGAAATAATTGCAACCAAGAAGGCAGTCTTCCGGGATAAGTATTTTAAGTCAACGGAAGCTGCAGGTTCAAAGGGTGGACCAGTTAGGGCCTGGAGAACTAAAGTTAAGTCCCATGGGGGAACCGCATTCTTGACCGGGGGTCTTAAGAGGAAGGTGCCTTTCAAAAAGGTCTTGCATATCTTAGCGGAAGCTAAGGGTTTAAGGTTGTCCCCGATGTGGAAATGAGAAATGGCAGCCATCTGAACCTTCACTGTAGAAGAACTGGCCCCTTGATGGAAAATGTGGGACAGAAATTAAAGAACTGCTGGAATGGGAGCCGAGAAAGGATCCAAATCCCTCTCTTTGGCCCAGATGGAAAAACACTTCCATTTTCTCTTGTAGGTTTCCCTGGTAGAGGGTTTATGTGCCGCTACCAGAATAGTTTCTATGGAAGACGAGATACCGGGAGTCCTAGCCATTAGTGGAATTGGATCAACCAATCCGTGAGCTTGAGGTCATCCAGTTTCGGAGTTTGCAATCCCGAAGGATGAGAGATCAGATCCGGAATGGGATCTAAGACCCAAGGAGGAGCTATGATGTGGGACCACAGATATGGGAACCAGATCTGACGAGGCCAGAATGGGGCTATGAGGATTATTTTGCTCCCCAACCGATGAGCTTTCTGCAAAAATGTTGTCATTAGCGGAAGAGGAGGATAAGAATAAAGAAGACCCGGTGGCCAAGCATGAACCAGAGCGTCTCTGGGATTCTCCCCCGGTGGGGGAATTAGAGCGAAAAATTTGCTGCATTTTGCATTTGAAGGAGACGCGAAGAGATTGCAGTAAGGCTGACCCCATCTGAGGAAGATCTGTTTCGCTACTAAGGGGTTTAGAGACCACTCGTAAGGTGTGAGGATAGAACGACTCAGCTTGTCCGCTAGAATGAAAGGTAAAAAGTAAAAAATGCACCAAGATAACACACAGCAAACGTTTAATCACAGCAAAGTACAAAGTGGTAAGAGCTTTCACAACCAAAGTTGCTTCATCAGACACCACAGTAAAAAATGCACAGGTTTAAATAGAGATTCTAAAATGCCAATTAATCAATAAAAATCACACAATGATTAAGTAGCAGTGAAAAACAATTAAGCCTCATGCTCAAACTAAAAAAAGCATTGCTTAAAAACATTGTACAAGAAGGAATCAAATACTATACATGAGAAAGCACTTAAAAAACTTATAAAATCATTATAAAACATGGGAAAATACTAGGCAGGAAAAAGTTAAATAGAATACTTGGAAACTAATAGTTAAATACATTAGACTAATTTTGAAAGAACTTAGCTAATCTTAATGCTTGAGATGTCTAGCCTTTAAAAAAGGGACCAAGGAAGTAGTAGCATTCAAACCAAGAAGTAGTAGCATTCAAACCAGGATACTTTTCAGCATTAAGTTTCAAAATCCACTTCTGTTCATGTCCCTCTGTGATATTCTTAATGTCACCACCTCTGGGGTTTCTATGAATATGTTGTAGAACAAAGAACTTAAAGGAATGAGAACGGCCATTGGACATAACATGATTGGCTAGAGCATTTGATGGTTTATTATTACTAATATCTCTTAGGTGGTCTAGAATACGATCTTTAAGCATTCTATTTGTTTTTCCTACATAAAAAGCAGGACATTGTACACAAAAACAATAATAGACCACATCTGTAGATCTGTAATCAGTGTATTGATTAATGTACAAAGAAAATTTCCTAGTAGGATGTACATATTTATTTTTGCTATATATAAATTGACAAGCACTGCAATTCCTGCATGGAAAAGTACCATGCCAATTGGATCTAATAATAGTTCTAGATAATTCACCATGACATAGATGTTGTTTAAGGGATTTATTATTTCTAAAACTAAAAATAGGAGAATGTCCAACCTTGTCTACCAGTCCAGGCACTTCTTGTAGCAAATACCAATGCTTTTTGACTACATCCAAGTATTGATTGATGTTACTGGAAAACTGAAACACCACTCTAAAATCATTACTAGTTCTGTTAGTATATCTTGTATTGTCAACAGCATCACCAGCATTAAAATAAGGTTTACATCTAGTGCTTCTCAGCTTCCAGGCATTAGAGACAGTCTGTTCAATGTCTGTAAGCGAGGTATCCCCTATGTAAAAATTCTGTTTTTAAATTAGATAGGGCAACTACTGCATCTTCATCTCTGCTATGCAGTCGCAGTGTTCTAAAAACCTGACCCTTGAGCACGTTCCTAGGAACGTGTCTAGGGTGCATACTAGATTTGTACAAAAGAGTATTTTTTTCTAGTGGGTTTAAAATAAATATTACTGCAAAGACTATTTAAAACAGATTTACTAATCTGCACATCAAGGAAACTGATGTCAGTGTTGGAACTATGGTAAGTGAACCTTAAAAAATCAGTAGTTGAATGCAAATATTCCACAAACTGTGCCAAATCAATACCAGAGCCTCTCCACAGCATAAACACGTCATCTACAAAGCGGACGTACCAAAGTATTTGTCCAAAGAATGGATTATTGTTTGACAACACATTTTGCTCTTCCCAGCTGACCAAAGCCAAGTTGGCGTAGCTATTTGCACATGCAGTGCCCATGGCCACGCCAACTTTCTGCAAAAAGAATTGCTCCTGGAACATAACAATGTTGTTCTCTGGGATAATCTCTAAGAAACTACAAATCAACTGTATCTTAGTGTTGGTGAAACACTTATTCACATAAAGAAAATCCCTAACGCTGTCAAGATTAACTTGTTCCTCCTGTCCCTCACAGCCCAGGGGTTGAAGGCCGCACAAATTTGGCAGACCGATGTTAAGTGGGCTACCCCCAGGCAGAGAACGCACTGAGTGTGGCCATCCGCTGGGGACAGCTTATGACCACACTCAGCACATTTCAAAAAAATGGCCTTAGGGCCCTCGGCCATCACGCTTAAGCACACACCCTAACACACACAGTAAGGGGAAGGGAAAACACTAATTTACCACTAAAAGTAAGTAAAAAAACGGTTTAACTAAACTATGGGTCTATAACACACACTCACACACTCAAATTGCTAGAATTTAAACAAGAAAACTCCTAAATCCCTCTCACCTAAAAATGCCAAGAGCTCATCCCTTATGCTTCAGAAGCCGCGGCAAACGATATCTGAGGACTGGAGGGAGGTAGCAGGGTATTATGGGTAAGGGGGAGGAGCTGAGAGCTCGGATCTTTAGCTTGGGAAGCTGCCGGCTCAGATCCAGGTCGGATCCGATA
This sequence comes from Protopterus annectens, assembly GCF_019279795.1. Taxonomy (NCBI): domain Eukaryota; kingdom Metazoa; phylum Chordata; order Ceratodontiformes; family Protopteridae; genus Protopterus; species Protopterus annectens. The sequence goes on from NC_056726.1 coordinate 10,969,148, forward strand.
CCCACAGGTTGCTGATCAAATTAAGTTAACTACTTCAGATGATCTGGTTCCTCCTTGCTTGTTTATGTACCAGACTACTGTCATATTGTCCACCTAGATATTTATCACTCCCAGAGGAAGACAGTCCTGTAGTTCCTGCAACACAAGAAGAACTGCCTTCATCTCCAGAACATTTATGTGAAGACAAGCTTGCGTCTGATCAAAAACCTTGAAACAGTCTCCATTCACAATGCCTCTGCCCTGAAAGGAGGATACTTCTATGGTCACAGTTACTACTGGGAAGGGAAGTCAACCTGAAAGAGCCTGCCTACTGATACCAGTGGAGAATGAAGCCATCATTGCAGATGTTTCCTGCATGACTGAGTTAACAATCAAATGAGAAAGAGGGTCAAACTTCTAAGACCACTTTGACTGTAGCAGACACTGCAGAATCCACATGTGGAACCGAGCAAACTGCACAATCAATATTGAAGACGCCATGAGACTCAATACCTTCAAAACTAATCTCATTGAAGGGCGATCAAACTCCAGAAGATTTTGTACTGCAGTTCTCAAGGATAAAATTCTGTCCCAGAGAACGGAAATCAATAGTAGTGTCCAACGGTAATCCTAGAAAAAACAGATACTGAGAGGAAATCAGGTTGGATTTTCCTAAATTGATAAATATGTCTAGGGAAGCACAGAGCTAAAGAAGGTAATTCTTGGCTTGTAGAAGACACATTTGAAGAGACAGCCCAGGAGACAGTCATCCAGATAAGGGAATATCTTGAATCCCAAGACTTGTAAATGGGGTGCTACTACCAACGTATATTTGGTGAACACCCTGGGAGCTGAGTTAAGTCTGAAAGGCAGGGCTCTGAAATGGTAGTGACTGGCTGCTAAGCAAAAGCACAAAAATCTCCTGGACTTCTTCACAATTTTTTAGTGATGGTATGCATCCTAGAGCTCTATGGAGCACATTAACTTATTCTTCTGAAGACATGGAAGAAGTGATTGCAAAGACTGAAAAAGGGTCTTTTCAACATAATTCTTTAGGATCCTTAGGTCCAAGATAGGCCTGAAGTCCTCTGATTCCTTTAGAACCAAAATGAATCTTGAATAAAAACCATGACTTGGACTGGTCTGGTGGGACCTCCTGGATGGCTCTTTTTTGAAGAAATGAACAAACTTCTTGCACAGAGGCATTTGTCTAATTGGGTGGGACATCTGTCAGTGGATGGGGGGTCATAAGATCATAGGACATTACTAGGCTACTGACTCTGAGGCCCTTACGAGCCTAGCCAAAAATGTACCCCTTGTTCCCACAAGTCAGCACCTGATGCCCCTGTCCAGCATGAACACAGGTGGAATCCTTGGGGTGTATTTTCTGTGGGTGGGAAGCTTCCAAAAATGGAATGCAATAACCTCTGGGTATGATTTTTCTTACCTAAATGTTTCATGTGATGGTGAGCCATGAGTGGGAGTAGAAAGATATGCATCCCCTGACAGCTTCCAGAGTGGAGTAGTTGGGCAGACCTTCAGAGATTCTGGGGATGTCTATCTTAAAAGGGCCAGTGAAAACCCTGGTTCTGCAGACTACTTTGGCCCCTGGGCCTGCATTCACTGAATTGGCCACCTCTGCTTTGACCACCTCTGTCAGAAGAGGAGTCGTACTGAAGAATGGACTTTTGGAACCAGAAATCAAGGCCCTTTTTGTTTCTTGTTAAAGGGATTCTGGGGGGCCACAAATTTACCTCCCACTGCAGAGAAAGTCATACCATCCTGCTGATTCTTATGCATCATTTCTTTGACTTTAGAGCCAAAAAGGGTAGTACCTTCAAAATTAGCATTGGTGAAGGATGCTTTAAAGTTGACCACAAAATTGCATAATCACAACCAAGTATGGCATCTTAAAGCAATGCCTGCCCCGGCTGTTCTTACCACTCCATTCAACACATTATGCATTAGGTGTTGACAGGGCTTGGTAATAGTGGGCATGGTCAACAGAATGGCTTGAAATTGCTTCTGCAAGTCTGGAGAAACTGGATTTTTTTATAGTGGGTAAAGCCTATTGAGCAAGATCACTGTGGAATCTTGTCATGTGTGCATCATACCTCATGGCTCGAATAGCCAGGAAACCGAAAGTATACACCTGCTTTTCCAGTTTGTACATCGCCAAGACTCCTTGTTGTGCTAACAGATAGAAGAGTCCTCAAATAACACTTCTCTTAAGTAGCTAGGATAACTTTTTAATGGCCACCACAAAGATGTGAAGTCTACAGGGGGTGTTTGGGGCTAAAATGGCTTGTCTTAAGGGGGGATAGAGTATCTTATCTGGCTTCCTTGGGACTGATTCACAGACGTCAGGTGCTTAACAAGGCTTCCTTACCCCCAACTTTATTAGCTTGTCAGCAGGAGGAACCACCCAGGACATAGAAGGGGTCATTCCGTACATCTCAAACAATACCTTCTCCTGACAGAGAGGTTCAGTGGGCCAAAATCCCATCTGGTGCAGGAGTTCCAGGACTGCACCAATGGAAGCATCCTCAGGAGTGAACTGTGGTGATCCCTCGCCATCCTCCGAGTCAGTATCTGAAGTTATTGACTACAACAGGGAATCCAGATGTTTCCCCTTACTTACTCTCTACTTAGGTGGTTCAGGGGATGAGTCCTCTGAGGACTGTCTCTGCATGAGGGTAGAAGGTTTGGGGTCAAGTAGAATGACCCTGACCTATGGATGCTTTGTAGATGTCGACAAGACTGAGTGAGGATCAAAGGGAAGAACAGAAGCTGGTGGAGCCTGTGTGGTGGAGCAATGATCCCACCCAGCACTCTGAAAGCCAACTTTCAGTGGATTTGAAGATACCACTCACATAGCATAGTCAGATCCAACTTTCCCATGTAGATAAAGACCAGTAAGGGATCCTAGGCTCCATCCTGGGGTCAGCATTGAGGAAAGGATCAGACCCTAGGCATCAAAGACCAATATCTCTGAAGCAACTAACAGAAGCATCCACCAGAGTCCTCAGCAACAAGACTCATGTACTGGATCTGCCAAGGTCAGAAATGAGAGAGTCATATCCAACAACCTCAGAGCCGATGAAGCTTTTATCGAGGGCTGACATCCACAGGATCTAGGTGACAATATGGTTTTGATAAGACTGGAGCTGAAGATTGGAACAGTGAGTGTATCTGGATAAGGGTAAAGTGAAAGAATATGGATCCAATCAGCTTTGGAGTCGATGCAGATGAAATGACCCCCCCATCTCAATCTTGGTCTACAGGAACTTCTGCAAATGATGACATCCAGATCTCTGAAATGCTTCTGTCAGACCTGAAGGACTTGGTTGAAAGGGCCTAGGAAGGTCTCGAGTGATGACATTCCTGTTTCTTTGGTGAGTCATGTACAGTAGTAGGAACTCTGGTATCTGGATCCGGGGGAGGAATGTAAGTAGGGGTGCATGCCTCATGCTCTTCAATCTTAGGAGCCTTAGGAGTTGATGACAGTATGGAAGAATCATTGGGTCTTTTCTAAGGATTCAAGTCTTTCACCTTGGAGGAGTTACTGCCCAACTTTTTAGGTTTTGCAGCCTATGAATCTAGAAGACTTAGGAGCTGATGACAGCATGGAAGAATCATTTGGTCTTTTCTTAGAATCTAAGTCTTTGGACTTGGAGGGGTTATTGCCAGACTTTTTTAAAGTTTTGTTGCCTCTGGATCTAGAGGAAGAAGACCATTAACAATTAGTTTGTTCCGTTAGTCCACTAGCAACCAGAGTCCAAAGGCAGAATAAATGTCATGGGATACACTCAGATGAGAAACACCCAAACATATGACACAATGATCATAGAGATCCTGAGGAGGGATCTTGTGCCCACATTTCACATACTCTCTGAAACTGGTAGCCCTCTCCATAATGAAAAGGCTACAAGATACACGCACATAAAACAGAGAAGAGGACCAAACTCTAAATATAAGCCAAAGAACATCTATATACACTGTTGTTAACAACAGCAACCAGACTTGCACTACTAAATAGAAATACTAAAATTCTTAAGATTACATATATCTATAACAATTCCAAAACTAGACCTAAACTATCGTTACTGAGATAAACACAGAAAACATAGGAAGGAAAATGGCAAAGAGTCAACAAGAAGAAGGGCTATAAAGACAATTTTCTTTTAGTCAGAAAATAACAAAAGATTCAAAGGAGAAAGAAAAATAAGTAAACACTACTTAGTTCTAGATATTAGCATACTGATTATGAAAAATTTAGCCAAAAAAGCAGAAATAAGAGGCGGAGCACATACTTGCCCAGATCTTACTGCTACTTCAGAAGGCGGCAAATGAGATCTGAACTAGCCATGGAGAAGCAGGGCATTAGACAAAGAGAAGATTTTGAACGGCTAAAGGCTGGAGTACTGAATTTGTCAGATCAGATTTGATTGATGGCTCGAAGACCCATATGCCTTATTTGATGGACTGCATGAAAAGGATCTATGTATATGCCTGGGAGATGACAGCAAAGACATTTAAGTATTGAGGATGACTGGTTGCGAGGCACAGGATTCTAAGGGAAGAGAAATGGTTTGACTGGCAAGCTGAAAATTACAGTGACATTTATCGTGGAGATATACACATATACAGATATGCTGTTGATACTAAACAGAGAATGCATCTAAAAAGATAAAGAAAAACTAACATTTTGCTTTCAGATTTAGATTTGTCCTTCTGCCTATATGTATGAAAATAATTATTCACTGACAAAAAACAAACTGATGATGTGACTCAAATCCATGCAGTAGAACATATCATTACAAAGGCAATCTCTGCTTCACAAATTGAAGCCAAGCATTACTTTAATGACCCAGAGACAGAAAGATGATAAAGCTCAATAACATCACTGTGTACAGACCAGCGAAGGGAACCAATGCTGTTGTCGTTATTGTTGCTACTAGTACCATAGTTACTATTATCAGTTATAACAAGCCACCACTTAGTACCAATGAAGCCTTCAAAGTTGTGCATTATTATATAATACCATGACAACTTGAGAGATCAAAATGATCAGCTTGATGCTTTAAATCCCTCCATCAAGTGTTAATTTATAAACTACACATGCTCTGGCATGCCCTACTGTGTAAATACATCAACTACCACAGGATGTGGCAAGAACTAAGGGCCACGTGACAGGGCATCACATCAAGGCACCACAAATAAATTAAGCGCAAGCACTACTAAAAACATTCATTACAGCAAAACCAAAAAGTATAAAACACTTTACAGCCAAATACTTTGAACTTTTAATTATGTACTCACCATAACTTCAGATGTTTGGGATCCATCTCGCCTACATTCTGACTGATGGGTTCAGAGCCGATCCCTCGGCTCCGACTCGGCACGCTTATGCTATAGAGCGAGGCCTCTAATTGGCTGAGCTATCTTTATCCCAGGATGCACCACCACTAATCCCCCAGATCTTGTTTGTCCGCATTCATGCACACATGCACAGCTTGTTTATATAACATTGTTAGATGTTTCAAGATGAAACAACAGGATTCGGACCTTCTGATATCCTCTGATCTCCAAGGAAGGGGGAAGGAGGGTGGGTTATTAGGAATGTAGGAGTAATGGATCCCAAACATCTGAAGTTATGGTGAGTACATAACTAAAAGATGTTATGTGATCCTATCTCGCCTACATTCTGACTGATGGGACAGCGTCCCTAGCACCTAAATCCCGGGTGGCTCATTGGAAAACACTCCTGAGCACTGTGGAACCAAATGAAGCTCGTCCTCTAGATGCCACATCTAATTTGTAGTGAGAAATGAAGGTGTGCGGGGAAGACCATGTAGCCGCAGCACAAATGTCACCAATAGCAAGCTTAGAATGAAATGCTACCGAAGTAGCCATAGCCCTTGTAGAATGAGCCTTGACAGAGGCGGTAAGCTCTTTGTTAGAATAAAAATAAGCTTGAGTAATACAGTCCCTGATCCATTTGGCAATAGTGACCTTTGTGACAGCGTTGCCCAATTTGTTTTCTGCAAAGGATACAAACAACTGATCTGTTTTCCTTGATTGTTTGGTCCTATCTAAATAAAAACGTAACTGTCTGTGGACATCTAGTGTGTGGAAAATAAACTCCGCTTTATTGGAGTATTTTGGGAAAAAAACTGGAAGCTCTAACGATTGTTGCAAGCATAAAGTAGAACAAACTTTAGGAACAAAGGAAGGATTTGGTCTGAGGGATACCCTGTCTGTATGAAAAACCAAGTACGGGGGTTTCACTGACAAAGCTTGAAGTTCTGAAACCCTTCTGGCTGAAGTAATCGCCACTAGAAAGGCTGTCTTCCATGATAGAAACTTTAGATCACAGGTAGCTGCCGGTTCAAAGGGAGAAGAAGTCAAGGCATGCAACACTATATCGAGATCCCATGGAGGTGCAGGATGAGAAATCGGAGGTCTTAATAAAGCAGCACCTTTCAAGAAGGTCTTACACAATCTGTTGCTCATTAAAGGTGGGTGTATGGATTTGTGAAAATTAGAAATTACTGCCAATTGTACTTTGATGGTAGAAACTGAAGAGCCTTGATTGAAAAGCGAGGTCAGGAATTTGAGTACTTCTGCCACGGGAGTAGAAATGGGGTCCAGGCCCTGGAGTTGAGCCCAAATAGCAAACCTTTTCCATTTGCTAGAATATAGTTTCTTTGTAGCAGACTTGTGGGCTGAAGATAATATGTGCACAACATCTGGATCCAGTGTATGACTCCTGACTATCGTCGGAAGAGGAGGAGCCAGTGTGTAGGGACTGGTGTAATAGACCCGACTGATGAATCAGTAGGTCTGGGACCTGGTCCAGGAACCATGGACCTTCCAGAGCATGTTTCCGAAGATAGGGAAACCACACTTGACGAGGCCAGTAAGGAGCAATTAAGATCATCTTGCTCCCTAAGAGAGATGCCTTTTGAATCACCCTGGGGAGGAGAGGAACTGGAGGGAAGGCATAAAGCAGGCCGGTTGGCCAAGGATGGACTAATGCGTCCATGGGGCTCTTCCCCGGAGCCGGGGTTAGGGAGAAAAATTCTTTGCACTTCGCATTCAGAGGAGTCGCGAAGAGGTCGCAACACGGAACTCCCCATTCGCTGAAAATCTGCCTCGTAACTGTCATATTCAGAGACCATTCGTGAGGAGAGAGGATGGTTCTGCTCAACCTGTCGGCTATGACATTGGACTTGCCCGGTATGTGAGTAGCCACTAGGAAGCGTTTGGTCGAGACTGCCCATTCCCAAACTCTCATGGCTTCTCTGCAAAAAGGATAGGATCTGGTCCCTCCCTGTTTGTTCAGGTACCAGACAACTGACATGTTGTCTGAGTGAACAGCAATTACCCCCTGAGGGAGATAATCGTGAAGGGCTTGAAGGGACAGGAGTACTGCCCTCATTTCTAGGATGTTGATGTGAAGAGGGGTCTCTTCCGGGAGCCATTTGCCTTGGACTGACCTGCCCAGGGAATGCCCCCCATCTGGGAGGCGTCCGTGGTCAAAGTGGCCGCCGGAGGAGGAAGAACAAAGGGTCGTCCCTGATCCAGATTGGAGGACACTAGCCACCAGCGAAGGTCCCGTTTGCAAGATTCTGTGATCCATATGAGATGATTGAGAGGGAGTTCCTGAAAGGACCACTGAGTTGAAAGAAGCCACTGGAGGATTCTCATGTGTAACCTTGCCAAGGGAACTAGCAGAACTGTGGCAGACATGGATCCCAATAGTTGTAGGACCATTCTGGCTGGGGCTTTGGACCTGGGGAGCAAGGCTCGAACTTGATTTTGAATTGTTTGAATTCTGTCTGCAGGTAGATAGACCCGCATCTGGTTTGAATCTATCTCTACCCCTATGAATCTTATTCTTTGAGATGGCAGCAACACAGACTTTGGCCAATTGAAGGTGATTCCAAGGGAATTGCCCAGTGATATAGTGGCTTGCAGGCTCCGTAGAAGTAGATGCTTGGAGGTGGCAGTTAGGAGCCAGTCGTCTAGGTACGGAAACACCTGGAATCCTAGACTTCTCAGGTGAGCAGTCACTACTGCCAAGCACTTAGTGAACACCCTGGGGGCTGTGGTGAGACCAAAGGGCAGCGCACGGAACTGAAAATGACTGCCTCCTAGGCTGAAGCGCAAATGTCTCCTGGACGTTTGATGTATTCTGATATGATATCTGGCGTCCTTGAGATCTATGGAGCACATCCAAACACCCTTCTCCAACAATGGGAGAATGGTTTGTAGAGTGACCATTCGGAACTTGGACTTCTTGACTGAACGGTTTAGGTTGCTTAGGTCCAAAATGGGCCTCAAGTCCCCGGTCTTTTTTGGCACCAAAAAGAATCTTGAGTAAGTCCCTAATCCGATCTGGTCTGCGGGGACCGGTTGGATGACTCCTTTTTGCAGCAGCTTTGAAATTTCTGAGGCTGCGGTATCCCGTTGACTGGGTGGCGGGTCCGGGATTTTTTTCGACTGAGGGGGGGGGGGGCGAGAGAATGGGATGGAGTAACCTCCGGCGATAATCCGAAGCACCCAACGGTCCTGAGTGATCCCTTCCCAGGCCTTCAGGTGCTTCGAAAAACGTCCCCTGACTGGCTCCGGAGCAGCACAGCCGGGCAAACCCTCAGGGGCTATGAAAGGCTGAAGAGCCACGAAAGGACTCGCGGTCTCCAGTGTTGCGAGGGCCTCTGCCGCCTCTGGGACGGCGTCTTCGGATAATTTCCCCCTCCTCTGCCTCTGGAGGGGGAACCTTCCTGCTGAGAGGGGTAAGACTTCTGAGATCTACGGAACCACATTTTCCCTCCTCTTTTAGCCTTGGGATAAGGCCGAAAGGGAGTGGAAAATCGTGCCCCTACGGCAGTCAGAGTCTTACCCTCCTGTTCACAGCGGGTAAGTGTGTCTTTTACCTTGGGTCCAAACAGGAGGACCCATCAAAGGCGTCGGCAAATGAAGACTTAAAGGCCTCCGTGAAATGACACAGGCGGAGCCAGGCTTGTCTCCGTAGAGCAATGCCTGTACCCGCCGCTCTACTCCCCCCTTCGGCCGCATACGAAATGAGCCTCATGGACGAGTTCGAAATGGACGACATTGTAGCCAGCTGAGATCCAACCGTCTGGGCCAGCTCCTCAGGCAGGTTACCTAAGAGGGTATCGGATAGCTCCTTAATCAGATCCCTCTGAAATCTCGTGAAGTGCGTCAGGTAGTTCAAGGACCTCAGAGTAAAGGCCGCTGAACTAAGGGTGCGCTTACCGTACCGATCCATGCTCCTAGACTCCTTATTAGGAGGATGGACAGACGTAGAAGCCTCTGCTACATCTTGCTGGGTAGCAGATGCCACCACCATAGCATCCACAGCCACACCTTTCGTAAGGAACTCTCTATCCGGGGGCGCCGAAAGAAATTTGTTTGGATGAGCGGGCACCGGTTCCACAGAGTCTGGGTGTTCCCACGCCCTTCGACAGATCAAATCCAAGAGCTCGTCGAAGGGCAGAGACACCCAGGAGGCGGAGGGCTGAGCCCCGAAGGCCTTCAGGAACACCGACTCATCAGCAGTGGGAGATTTGGACTGCCAGCCGCCTCGTTGTTTTAGGGCTTCTAGGATGTCTGCAAAGGAGACATCATCCGAGGACGACTTGGGGGACCCCTCTGCATCATCGAGATCAGTGTCAGATGTCAAAGACTCGTCAGGGGAGTCAACGTGCTTCCTCTTGCACGTTCTCTTCCTGGGAGGTTGTTCCGAAGAGGCTTCAGAAGGACCTCCAGGAGGGGGAGAAACCCCAGCGGGGGTAACCTGAGGCCCAGGGGCTCCACTGTCTACGGACAGGGGGACTGCCAACGACCCAGTCTCCAAATGTAGGGAAGGAGCTGGGGAAACTGTGGAGGTAGCCAATAAAGATTTGGCTAAAGCACTCCTCATAGCCCTGAAGGCGGGACCACCAGAATCCTGGGAGGGTCCCCCCTCCGTGGCCACGACAGTGGACGGTACTCCCGCCGACGCACCAAGAGGGAGACTTGGGACCGAAAGCATCAATCCCGAAGCCTCCCCCCCAGGGCCGAAGGAAGAAGTCCGTGCACTGAACTCCGACCCAAGAGCCGGAGTCGGAGCCAGGGTCGGGCCTGACCCTAACACCTCCACTGGTTCCACCAGCACCTGCTCCAATGGTGCCGAAGCTGTTGGAAGAGGAAGAACAGTAGGGGAGTGGACCATCGGCCCGGAAGCCAAATGGGCTGGAGCCGAAACCATCTTTTGGAACACCAGAGACTGGAAGAGTCGAAGGAGCACCCTGTCGATGTCTGAATCAGACATCTTGGATGATCTCGAGGATACCGATCGGGCCCGAACCGATTTCTCCATCGGCTCCGAAGGGCTCGGGGACCGGCTCCGAAATGACTTAACAATTATCGGCTCCGAGGAAACCTTCAAGGAAATTTCCCTCGGTGCCGACAAGGACTTCGGCTCCGAGGGGGAAGAGTCTGAGCCGATGACCCTTATCGGCTCCAATATCAGTGGAGCCGATGAGGGTGACCCGCCTCTCGATGCCCCAGACCTCGGCTCGAAACCAGAGGGTCGAGGCTGGAGGCATCGAGGCAGACCGTTCGACCTCGGCTCCAAGTCCGTGGAGCCGATGGAGAAGTCTGCTTAGTTTTCTTAGCCGTCGGTTCCGACTGACTGGTCGGAGCCGGCGCTCTCTTTAGAAGGAGACGGAGATGAAGATAAAGCCTCCTCGAAGGAAGGCTTGATTAATCCTTTGAGGATTAATTTGTTTTTCCTCTCCTGGAGGACTCTGGAGGAAAACGCATGGCATACACTGCACGATTCCTGCAGATGTTTAGCGCCAAGACAATAGACGCACGAGGAGTGGTCGTCCGTTATGGACATTTTGAAGCCACACCTCGTGCACTTTTTAAACCCGGAGGGTTTATGCTCTTTAGACATAATCCTACAAAAAACAGATAACTACAGTAAACACTAAAAGGTTTGACACAGGAACAAAATATGAATGCCACAAACTCAGTGTAAATATTTAAACTAAAGAACTTTTTTTTTTTTTTTTTTTTTTACGCAAGACTGTCAGAAAGAGAAAGGGAAAAAAGGGAGGGTCAAGACCCTCTAACTTAAACGGGTACTTGACCCACACACAACCACTAAAGTAGCAGTAACCACAGGGGAAGGCCCCTCTAACTTAAACGGAACCTTCTCTGACAGGAAAAAATACGAAAATTTTAACCAAACTTTAGAAAAAACACTCGTACACAAAGAATAGCCGTTAAAACAGCTTTTGGGTTTAAATAAAGCAAATACTGACAGGAAAAAAGCCTAATATATATAGTACTTAGTCCAGCCAATGTTGAGACCACGTCCAAGCTCTGTAAGCGGCAAACGAGATCTGGGGGATTAGTGGTGGTGCATCCTGGGATAAAGATAGCTCAGCCAATTAGAGGCCTCGCTCTATAGCATAAGCGTGCCGAGTCGGAGCCGAGGGATCGGCTCCGAACCCATCAGTCAGAATGTAGGCGAGATAGGATCACATAACATCTGTAATTATTAGTCACAAAATGCTACATCTTACTATTACGTCACTTTCCAAAATACTGCACTTGACTAGTCAAGCATTCTCAGAAGATATTACTAAAAATAATGCTGCTTTTCAGACCAAGAGCAGACCATTTCTTTGAACAACTTAATATGGCAATGCATTCTGCATCTTTTAAAAGATCTGAAAGTTACATCAGTGACTGTCAAAGCATGAATCAAATTAGTTAATGATAAAATATAAAAATATATAAAACTTAAAATTAATGAAATAAAAATTGCAGGCAAATGAAAAACTTTAAAACAAATAAACTTTCCAGACAAATGCTACTTCTTTTCTGTGCTATATACTTTTACAAAAAGGTATTCTTGGTGAGGAAGGCTTAACAGCAGTGTTTTTTTTTCCATTTGTTTACAGTGCACTTTATGCAAGTGGAACTGCTTTTCAGAGAAACCAGTACCACCTGGTAAGACATTTATTATTTATACAGTCATTAAATTAACAAGTCAAGCAGATGCCATTTCAAAATACCATAGTAATACTTGGAAGCAAAACACCAGTGGCTACAGGATGCCAGTCTCAGGAACCACTAAACAGTTCCTGGCAAAAGCCTAATGGTCAAAGATTAGGTGAAATGGACTAATGGAATGAAGCCAGACATAGTATAATGAACCTAGAGATGCTCCATGGTGTTTGAACATAAGGAAGTAATGAAGTTGGGGTCCATACAGTTAAGTCAGACAACTAAGACTCAGATACTGGTAATTTAGAAGCTAGGAGAACATATAAATGTGCTTCACAATCTGGTCACACAGTTGCTAATAAAATGCAGCATCCAAATATTTCTCCATTTGATAAAATGGCCTGGACTCTCTGCCCTAACTGGGGCACAAAAGTCTAAAAGCTGATCACAGCAAGAAAACAAATGCTCAAGATTAGGGACTGTTCATACAGCAATAAGCATTAGTGGTAATGAAAATAATTTTATACCAATGGACCATACTCTGCCAATGGCTAATAAGGACTATCACAATTTCATAAATAAACTCCAGCATGTATCAATGAAGATGCAAAAAATTATGCAGGATTTAAACTACACAAAATTGAATGAGTAAAGTTAGTTCTTCTTTCGGCTTTTCCCGGTTAGGGGTCACCACAGCGGAACTCCGGTCCGCTAATGATTGGCAGTAGATTTTTTACGGGTGCCGATGTGCCAGCTCGACGTTCAACCTTCAACGAAGGCACGCCCATTCTACGCATGTCTTTCGAATGCCACTCGACCGTGGGGAGGACATGCACACTCTACACAGAAGGTGCTCCCGCCGAGAATCGAACGGGAGAACCTCTTGCTGTGAGGCAACAACGCTACCACTGCACCACCTAGCATTAAATAAACCTAGAAACATCAACTGGCTGGGCGGCCGCGGTGGTGCAGCGGTTAGAGTTCCCACCTCACAGCAAGACATTCTCCAATTCGATCGTAGGATGGGGTGCCTTCTGTGTGGAGTCTGCATGTCCTCCCTGTGGTTGCGTGGGTTTCCTCCCACATCCCAAAAGACATGCTGTAGGTGGATTGGACACTCTAAATTGGCCCTAGGTGTGAGTGCATGCGTGTGTGTGCCTTCTGTGGAAGGTTGGGCACCGGGCTAGCAATTTGACACTGTAAAACTCCACTGCCAATCATGAGCGGACAGGTGATCCGCTGTGGCAACCCCTAACCAGGAAAAGCTGAAAGAAGAAGAAAAAACATCAACTAAGATAATCAAAGCTATCTGGAAAAACAATAGGAATTCAATTAGAAGTAGCAGTGTTTTAGATATTATATTGAATAGCCTAAGATTTTTCTCTTCCTTGCCCATGGTCATCCATGGGTGTAGCATCCTCTTCAAGCTAAGAGTGAAATCAGTCTTAGGCATAAATAAAACAACTTTCTCAAACGTTGCTAATGGTAACAGCATATGTCTGAAAGTTCAGCATACTTTCTTCAATAAGCAAAATAAATCTGTTTGGGATACTATCAAGGAGTCTATGCTGTTTTTAAATTTTACATTCATGAACACATACCAGTTTGTTTGTGTCTTTCGGCTTTTCCCGGTTAGGGGTCGCCACAGCAGAACTCCGGTCCGCTAATAATTGGCAGTAGAGTTTACGTGCTGGCTTGCCGGGCCTAACGCACAAACTTCAACGAAGGAATGCCCGTTCATGCATGTCACCACACAGCAGATGCTCTAACTGAGAATCGAACGGGCAACGTCTAACTGTGAGGCGACAACTCTACCGCACCACCACCACCGCAGTCTCATGAACACATACCAGTAAGACACTAATATACAGGTAAATTCAACAAAAATTCCTTTGCAGAAATTGTATAACTACTAATATATTGAAAAAAATGACATACTACTTAGCTTTCAGAAATTGGCCTAATTATAAAAATGTCTCTAGTGCATGTTGGTATTCTCCTTATGACTACAGTAATAACTTATTTGTTGCACTCCTGCCTAACACTTGACTGGCATTACACCAGATCCTCGCCATTTGCCTTATAGGTTGTAAGATCATGGTGCAGTACCATGCAGTTGTTCAGCCTAAATTTGAACAGGCTACCCAGTCATCAGGCACTCACTAGGGAATACAAACTCAGGCCTAGCTTCATGGGTAGGTCATGGTATCCCAGCACACTTATTTGCTTTATATTTACATTTTGCTGACCAGGGTAGTCCTACTAGGCCAGTGGTGTCTTTTCAGGGGAGACTACAGGTGGCATTCATACTGACTAGGGGAAAAGTGGTCAGGGCACAGGGAAACTTTCTCTACTGTTTTTTTTTCCCCCCCAGATAAGTGCTATAGGATCTTTGATCTTTTACATTCTCCTCAGTATGGAGAATATTGATATCTGTGCAGTAACAGAAACCTGGTTCAAGGCTCCCGAGAGCACCACAGCACTAACAGGTTATACTTCATACCATGCTTTCCGGCCCCAAAACTCGGACCGAACCACAAAAGGAGGGGGAGTATCCATATTTATCAAAGATACCCACACCTCCAGGTTAGTGGCACTGCGCGAAGCATCAGAGACCATCCATGTGCAACTAACAGTGGGCAAAACTGCCTTTCAGTTTGTAGCCTGCTACAGACCACCCTCCCAAACACAGGAACCTCACTCGGCTTTCCTGAGAACACTGGAGAATATGAAGGTCTCTCCAAACACTATTATATTGGGTGACTTCAACTACCCAAACTTTGATTGGAAAACTACTCAAGCCCAAACACCCTCGCCCAACGGTTCCTAGAATTTATAAACTCAAATGCTATGGAACAACTGGTCACCACTCCCACAAGAGGGGAAAACATATTGGATCTGGTCATCACCAACATGGGGTCTCCACGTTCCACACCACAGGTATACCCCTCATTGGTAAGATCAGACCATAAACAAATCTCACTGGACATCCATATTCCGTCCCCACCCCTAGCCAAGGAAACTACGGTGAAGAACTTCTCAAAAGCAAACTTCACACTTCTCAAACCTGAGGTGGAATCCTTCAAAGCCCCCGGGCCAGTGGAAAATACGGCCCAAAATGCAGAATCCTTTACAAAAACATTCTATGGACACCTACAGGAATGCATGGAGCATGCTATCCCAAATAAAACCAAGACTCACTCCTCCAAAGGCAGGAGACCTGTCTGGTGGACCCTGGCCATAAATAAGCTATATAACAGAAGGAGAAAGCTACTACATGACAGAGCAAAATCCCAAAAAGGGAAGGCGTCACTGATCAGTACTAGCAAAAAACTACGATCCCTCATAAAATCATCTAAGGCCAGCTTCGAAAGAAAAATTGCACAAGACACTAAAGATAATCACAAGGCCTTCTTTAGTTATGTCAGAAACCTGGGAGGCAACTCCCAGATATGCTCTGAGTTAGTGCAAAATGACAAAAAATTCACTGAACCCACAGACATTGCCAACATCCTGGCAGAAAGGTTCAGTGCAAACTCCCAAAAAGAGCAAATGTCTATCCCAACAGAGTGTAGCCTTCCTGAGATCACAGATGCACAGGTGAGAGCTGTCCTCTCCAAAGCAAAAAACACAGCATCAATGGGACCAGACGGTGTCCCGGGCTGAGTCTTACACGAGCTCCAAGAAGAACTAAACCCTCATATAAAGTCACTGTTCAATCTCAGCCTTACTACAGGATATGTACCCAAGGAATGGCGTACAGCAACAGTGGTCCCACTCCACAAAGGTGGTGCCACAACAAACCCCGGAAACTATCGCCCTATAAGCCTGACTAGCCTGGTCTGCAAAGCTATGGAGCGTATCATCATGGAAATCATAAACAAAGACATTGGGAACCTCCAGACACTGGATCCTACCCAATTCGGCTTAGTTAAGGGCAGATCTTGCCTCTTGAACCTGGTTGACTTCTTTGAAACAGTTACCAAAGCCACAGATGAAGGGAAGGTAGTCCACACAGCCTACCTGGACCTCGCAAAAGCCTTCGACACAATACCCCACTCGGGCATCATAAATAAGCTCACCAGCTTAAATATCAACCCCTATGTCACAAGATGGGCTGCAAACTGGCTCAGGGATAGAACTCACATGGTCAGAATAGCAGGTGCCATGTCAGACTCTAAACCAGTTACAAGTGGCGTCCCACAAGACTCAGTCCTGGGACCTCTCTTGTTCGGTATATATTTCTCTGAGGTACAGGCTAACACGGGTGGACTATGGCTGACCAAGTTCGCAGATTACTGCAAACTGGGTGCCATAATCGACTCTCCGGCTGACACGAGCATCCTCCAAAAGGGTCTCACAGAGACAGATAACTGGTGCCAGAGCCATGGCCTAAAGCTAAATGCCAAAAAGTGCATAGTCATCCCCTTTGAGAAAAACACAGTGCCCACAAATTACCACATAGGTAGTAATCCATTAAGTATGGAAGAAGTAATTAGGGACTTGGGGACCTAAGTAGACAGCAATCTCTCCTTTGACAATCACGTTGCCAAAGTGGTTAGAAAGACCTTCTATATAGCCCACCTTATCATGAAAGGGTTCACATCTAGATCAAGAGAGGTCACTGTGCCCCTCTACTCATCACTTATCAGGCCCATAATTGAGTACAGTGCCCCATTTGGGATGTACCTTACCCGACACCTGCAGCAACTGGAAAGACCCCAAAAGTATCTCACCAAGAGGATAAAGGGGCTCAAACAGATGCCCTATGCAGTTCGGTTAAAGAAATTCCAGCTCTACTCAGTTGCGTACCGCCTACTCAGAGGCGATCTGTGTCTGACATATAAAGCCATGTCCAACCCAGAATTAATGGACATGCTTCACCTCAGGAAATCCAAATCCCTTAGAGCTACATGCTCCAGGGACTTGAACCTCAGCACAGAAATAAATAGGGCATGCTGGAGGGACAGATTCATATCCCAGAGGCTCCCCTCACTCTGGAACAAAATCCCAATCCATGTTAGGCAGAGCCCCTCACTGACCCCCTTCAAGAGAAATCTTGACGAGTGGATGGAAGATCGTAAGTTTACCCCTGGGATCTCTTCTGTGTCCCTGCTTGACAGAGGTACAGTAAACTAACCTTAAAAGGGATACCTTCTGTGACCTACTATACAGAGGCACAGTCAACTAATCTAAAAGGGTGGCGAAAGCCAAACACACTCTGGCTAGGCTTATAAATGCCCTAGGGCAGATAGCTTAGTATGAACCTATGAACATCTACCTTAACTACCACCAACTCAAGCAAATGAGGCCTTAGTTTAATGTCTCATCTGAAAGATGGTATACTCAGGAGTTCAGCAAGCCCCATATGCTGCACTGCAGTGTCAGCATTGGAAAATTAATCCAGCTAACTGGTGTGGGAATAGAACCCACAGCATTCTGATTTTTTAGCAGCAAAGGTGAGTCTAATGCCTACCAGTTTACTGAGACTGCGCAGCAGGCAAAGGAGACAGGTCCACTGACAGAAGAGCTCAGGAGGACCCCGTATACTTAAGAGAAATTATATCTCTCAGTTAACTTGGGAACACCAGGAGGTGATCCAACAGGATGGTATGGAAATGTTTCCTGGAGATAAGGAAGCATGATCTATCCTATTCAGTTTGCTACCACTGTGACACCAGGATAAACAGTTTACAAAATGATAATGATAACGAACTAAATAATAAAAAAAATCCTAATTAAAACAATGTATAGAAACTAATTATGCTGTCAGCTCTTCGTTATCTAAGTACAAACTCAGCTCAAACTCCAGAGATGACAGCAATAATAAGGTACTATTTAACTGCATCAGAAAATTGAAAGGAAAAATTGTGAGTGTAATATTATCAATGAAAAATGAAATAATTACTCAGCTACAGGACACAGCAAACATACCTGCAAGAAATATTTTATGCAAATTTCACAACAGGCAAAGATATTAGTCACAGTGCTCTTGAGACAAGGGAAACATCCTTTACACAATTACAGATGTGATAGCTGCTGACACAAACAAAATTAAATTCTCAGCTTCCGTGGAAACTAGACAACATAGCTGGTGGATTGTTGCACAGAAACAAAACCCCCTGTCGATCATAATAACCAAAATGTTAGCATGTGGAGATGTTCATGATCTATAGCAAAAGCTTGGAGTAGTAGTGCCAATTCATAAAGTGAAGAGAGTCGCATCAGACCCATACAAGTTTAGAGTTATCAGTCTGACCAGCATTTTATGTTAAATCTTGGGCAGCGTTATACAAGAGCACACTCAAAGGACAAATAACCTACAAGTATAATTATATTTAGGTACTTCTTTTCCAATCACAACAGGCAACAAAAATAATAAAACGTACAATATTGCAAAAGTAAAACAGGTAAACTAGACAATAAAAATATCAAGTTATGATAAATGGACTGGATAAAGCTGGGTAGAAGCTAATTGTACAGACAGTGGAAAACTCAAACTAAATGCTATTTCAATAAATAAGCTTTGAGGTATCTCTTAAAGCCTAGGCATTATCTCAACAAGTACCATTATGAATCCATTATAGTTCGTGTTGGTCTGAACGACTTGAGACGCATCTCTCTAGACTATATGAAGAAAGACATGATTGAGCTCTCTGAATGTGTCCCAGGTGGGTATGTCCCTAGCTTTCAACAGCAGTGTGTCCTCGTCAAGGATGATATCACAATATAAACAGAAAATGACTGACTTCAATAATTTTCTTAGTTTCTGGTGTCATTCCAAAGAGATCCAGTTCCTGTCAGCCTAGGACGACATGGTGGATAGACCACACTGCTTTGCCAAAGATGGTCTTTCACCTGGCACCACTAGCCTTTCGGTTGCTGGCTAGGGCACTTGCCTCCCCCATAACGCCTTTTTAGGCAAGGTCACAACAACAAAATTCCCAGTGTGAAAATATCAGACACAAAGAAACTAAGGGTCATGCTGCTAAATGCTGGGAATTTAAATCACCAACTGCACTCTCTGGAAGCAATTCTCTCCCTGGAAGATGCTGACGTCTGTGCAGTCACAGAAACCTAGCTCAAGGCCGTAGAAAGTACTCCAGTCTTGCAAAGCTACAATGCCTTCCACACTTTCAAAACACAAATCGAAGGTGTGAGAACCAAAGGAGGTGGAGTATCTATCTTCATTAAAGATAATTACACCTCTAGACTGGTTAGACAATAAAATTCTATGGAGCTACTCCAAGTCCAAATTACCATAGATAAGATTCCCCTTTAGGTCATCATCAATTACAGGTCCTCTTCCATGAATCAAGATGCCCTAGCC
The DNA here is from genome assembly GCF_019279795.1 of Protopterus annectens. Lineage (NCBI taxonomy): Eukaryota > Metazoa > Chordata > Ceratodontiformes > Protopteridae > Protopterus > Protopterus annectens. The sequence goes on from NC_056726.1 coordinate 10,988,490, forward strand.
ATGGATGACATCAACTACACTTCCATTAATTAGGAAAATTCTATGAGCCCATACTTACTCGCACAAAAGATCCTGGACTTTGTTAACACACATACCCTGGAACAAGAAATAGTGCACCACCCCAAAAGGGGCCTCCAATATTCTAGACCTGGTTCTCACCAACATGAGTGGCTGATGCAACATCTCAAGTGCAGGGTCCGCATTGGTTAAATACATCTGTCATTTTTGAAGTAGCAGTAGCACCAGAATTCCCCAAAGGAAAAGTCACGCTAAAAAACTTCACCAAAGCTAACTACCCACACCTCAGGGAAGATCTATTCAAGCTCCAGTTTCCACAGATGGCATTGACAACTATACTAAGGTATACACTGATGCCCTGTATAAACATCTGCACAAATGTAGAGACAGCCATGCTGGATAGGATTAAAGCAAGATCCTTAAGAAAAAATAAACCATCCTGGTGGACGTCTAGCTTTAAGAACATCCTCTTCAGCCTAAACAAGCAAATAAGACAACTTGTAAAATCTTTAAAGAGCAACTATGAGAAAAATTTAGCAACCATATCCAAGGATAACTATAAGGCTTTCTTCAGCTATGTCTGCAACGTAAAAGGTAGGACTCAGATGTGTGCTGACCTAATTGTGGATGGCATCACACATACACTGTGGAAATTGCAAACCTGCTAGCCGACAGGTTTGGTGAAAATCCCCCCCCCCCCCCCCAGCATAGCACAAACCATGTCTTCATCATCTCCTCCTCCTTGCATCTCCAAAGAGCAAGTCATCAATGCTCTCTTCAAGGCTAAGAGCACAGCCTCCATGGGACTAGATGCTGCATTTTTAATATTCCAAAACAAGAGCTAGCTACTATATTAGGCACTCTATTCAACCACAGCCTGAGTACTGGCTTTGTTCCCACTGAATGGAAAACAGAGACTTTTATAGCCCTCCACAAGTGCGGCTCCACAACAGGCCCAGGTAACTATAGACCCATAAATTTAACCAGCCAATTCAGTAGTGAGAGACATGGGAAAACAAATAAACTGTGACCTCAACGTTGACCACCTTGTGCCTACTGTAGTAAGGAAGGCATTCTGCGTCGCTCACCTGATTAGCAAAGGCATCACCTCAAGAGCAAAAGAAGTTACAATTCCCCTGTACTCATCCCTCATCAGACCTATTATTGAATATAATCCTCCCTTTGGTACGTAGTGTACAAAACACCTGCAGCGACTTGAAAGACCTCAGAGATTTCTAACTAAGGAAATTCAGGGTCTCCAGCACATGTCTTACAGGACAGACTGAAGTTGCTGTCACTGTACTCAGTAGCGTTCAGACTACTTCGAGTTGACTTATGTCTAATTTGCTGGGCTATCTTTGACCCAAATCTAAGGAAATGCTGCACATCCATAAGTCAAATGGGACTACGGTCACCCGTTCCAGGGACCTCAGTTTAGCCTGTGACATAAACAGGACCTGTTGGACAGAGATACATCTCTCAGAGGTTGCCACTCCTCTGAAATAGGCTTCCAATCCATATAAAGCAGAGCACCTCCATGACTCTCTAAGCGCAACAGGGTCAACTGGATGGGAAACCATAAATTTCTGCTGGGGATTGCTCTAGCTTGTCTCTTGGACATTGGTAGTCCTTGCTAGAAAAACCTTGGGCATAGACGATATCTCTCATACTAGTATTATATTGGGATTTAATGGCTAGGGTTGTAAAGACCATCAGAGGTCAATAGCCTAGTAACATCCTATGAACCTAGGAGGTTCCAGAGATGGGAGGAGTCAGATGCCAAAAGATGAGTGCCACAGGACTTAAATCAAGCCCTGGGAACCCCCAACATGCTCCCCCAAATGGAATACTGGGGTCTGGTCAGGCAGCAGGGTCCAAGAGCTACTGAAGGTAAGGGGAACCCAGGTCATGCAGGGCTAAATAAACTGAAAGTAAGACTTTAAAACGTGATCAATGACCGAACAGACAGCCACAGCCGACTTTGCAGAATGGGAGCAATATAGTGGCAACAAGGACCATAGTAAGCAACTGTTGTGGCATCCGGGACTAGCTGCAATTGATCCAGCTCACAGTCAGGAAGAACTAGGTAAAGGGAGTTGCATTAATCAACCTAGGAAGAGACCACAGCCATGTGTCACCACTGTCAAAAGCTCCTCAAAAGAAAGGAGATGGCTGAGGTGGACAATATTTCAAAGATGGAAGTAAGAGTTCTTCACTACAGATGACACCTGGTCCCTGTGTGTCAGTTGACAGCAAAGCTCATAGCAAGATTTTTTACCTTCCTCAAAAAAACAGCCTATCAGTACTGTAAATCACAATGAGGTAAAGAGGTGAACAGTTAGCATCCCTCCAAGTGGTGTGGATGACCATGGCTTCACTTTTCAAAGTGTTCAGTCACAGGTGGTTAACTGTCACCCAATGCTGGACTGATTCTAGATCATCACTTACTGAGTTCACACCAGACAGTATGTGCTAAGGAAGACAGGTAGTAGTGAGCACTGTCAGCATAACAATGGCACTGAAGATACTCTTTATTTTGATCAATGTTGCAGTAGCCTTAGCTAAAACAGGTTACAATTCCCAGGCCCATGCTTACACTTATCAAGGGTAAAAGATCTCGTCAGATATTTGGGATGCATGGCTAGGCTTAAAAAGGCCCCTGTGGTCATTAGCCTAGTAAACACCTATGAACCTATATCCTGCCAAGGATATAACAGCTGTCCAGCTTCCAAAACTTAAGAGCACCTTCCACATGCCCAAACTGTCAAGCAGCTTGAGCTGAGCTGACTGAAAGACAAGTCTGGGAAGGAAGCCCTTCAGCGCTTTCATGTCACCAAAGAGTACACTCCTCTGAGGCTTTCAAGGATTGAAGATTGGTTTGTGCTTTCCTTTGGTAGACAGAAAAGTTCCCTTTGGGGAAAATAAACTTCCATTTGAGAAATTTACTGATGTTTTATTACTTTCCTCTTCAGGAAGTTACTTTAAAGCTAGGACTGTTGTGTTTTAACAGACCGTCTCAGGACTGCAATATACTTTTAAACGTAGCACTAGTTTTTTTTCTGTCAATTTAAAAGCAGTATAAACTAACTGAAATGATTTCCTCTGGAGAAAATTGTATTTATTTTTCCACTGTATGGCTTTTTGCTGTGATTTACTTCCATTAAAAAAGTAACTTTTGTTGACTGGTAGTTTTACCAGCATTTGTTGCTGGTCTTCCCTGGGAAACAGGCACCATTTACAGCTTAACATTGGAAAAGATTGCCAGTCTCACAAGTTCACCCTTCTTCTAGCCACAAAAAAAAAAAAGTTAGCAAACAGCATTTGCCACCACAAAATGCTAGCAATTTACCTCAGCCATAGCTGGGTGACTCTGCTATGGTAATTTGTTGTACCTTAGACGACTCATCTTTTACCTTGGATCCCTCTGGTATAGCACTGACCGCCATTAGGGACCGAGGAGTTAGCCACATCCTCTGCGGCTGCTGGAGTTCTGTCAGTGCACAATGGAGAGCCACTCTTTGTCACTCCTGGGACAGGGAACAGGAAAGTCTTCCCTATTGTGCTAGAATGCTGTTTCTATCATTGGGCGAAGCAGCTACTGCCATTAGTAACATGGTTGGCCTCATTTTTCCTGTCAAAAACAAACAGAAAACCAAGCATGTATCTACTCCTCCTCAAATTTCTTTGGATAGGAGAAGTTTAGTGGGACTGGCGCAAGCTTTAATTCAGGCTATTGATCCTTCTTGTAATGTAGTGGTAAAAGAGTGAGGGATTCCTCTTTTCCTGAAGAGATTCAAGACTCTGAATCTGAACATGAATATGCAGGGACGGACTCAGTACTTTGTTCTCAGATTTCTGATTCAGACTCAGAGTGCAGTTTGTGATTCTCCCTGTAGGGTTTTTCTTTCTTTGAGATTATTGCTAGAATATCCCAGGGTTTTCAATAGGAGAGCACTGTGAATTCTCAGTCCCCCAGAAAATACTATGAACGGTTACAGAGGGATTTCCTAGAACTTAACACTAACTACTGTCCTCTTGGCTTTACAGGATGTGTATCTTTCTGCCTGCAGTTTTCCTGATAGTCAGCCAGCTACCCCTAAAAAGGCAGACAGGATGTATACATTTCCTAAGTCTTTTAAATTTTAAACAATATTCCTAAACTTGACCCAGCAGCTAAAGCCTTAGCTGACTACACTACTGCTAAGCACTTAGTCAATTCCAATTCTTATCTTTCTGATAAGGATGGAAAGATTATTGATGGGTATGAGAAAAAGTGTATACTCCTCCAACTCTGATTTTCAGAATTTTAAATTGTCAGGCTTATGTGCTATAGGTTGTTTGACATATTATGAAAATATGTGGAATGTTTTATCCACAGTTTCTTCTTCTGAAGAAGAATCTGTTTTAAATAGCTTAGTTTTTTCTACTGCGCAGGTCACTACTCACTGTTTGCACTGTGTGTGCAACTCTGTTGATAATTCTTTAGGACTATAGCCACTGATATTGTTTTAAGGAGGTTTGCTTGGCCGCATTCTCAGAACTTCGTATATGATGTAAAAATGTGATTTTAAATTCTCCTTTGGGTAGAGATTTAGTGTTTTGCGATTTTGTTGCAGAGGTGATCAAAAAGTGTGATGAAAGGGGCAAGCTGATCTAGGGGATTGTTCAGCCCTCATTTTCCAAATTGTTCAAGGGATTTTCTTTCTCCTAATTCAATTCTGGCAAAAAATAACAAACTGTCTCAACAGAGTTCAGTAAACAGACGTTTAAGATGATGATGCCAGGGGGTTCCAAAAAGAAGTGTCAAACCTCCCAAAACAAATGGCAGTCCAACAAGTCTGAATGACTATTTGAGATCTTGTCACCCCTTCCCACAATAGTCCCTTTCTTCTTCCATAAAGTATGAATTCCCATTTTCTCTTTTGCAAAAGATTGATATTCAGTACTCATTTGTCTGAAACATTCATCAGGGTTACAGATGGAAGTTGGAGGAAACACCTCCACCCCAGGGGTCATTCCTCATCCTACAGATCAGAAGCTTTTGTTTCCACCTGTTCTTCGTCACGTTGCCCTAAGGAGTGATAGAACCAGTTCCTCCTTCCCAGGTGGGAAAGGGAGGTTTATTCAAGGATGTTCCTAGTTCCAAAGAAAATGCTTGGAGATCAGTTCTGGAGCATTCATTCCTAAACCTGCTTGTGATAGTGCCCAAATTTACAGTGATGTCACTTTACAACCTGTTATCTCTTCTTCCTCTTTCAAGTTTCCCTGGTAACACTAGACTTCAAAGATGCTCATTATCACATCCCTATTTATTCAAATGTCGGATGTTTCTTAAGGTTTTGTCTGTCTTGATCACATATCAGTTCTCTGCCTTACTTTTTGGACTATCCACTGCACCAAGAGTGTTGACAAAATGACTAGCTCCAGTTATAGCCCATTGCTGGCTACAGGGTATCCACATTTTTCCATACTCAGATGACTTGCTTATCTTTTTGCAAAATGTCCAGAATCTCTCTCTTGACTCCCTCACACAGGATGGTGTTCCTGGGATGTCAGCTACATACCTCAGTTTAAAGAGTTTTTCTTCCACAGGAAGAAAAACAGATTTTATTTAGAAATAGTTCTACGGTTTTCTACTCAGACTTTGGTAACTGTCAGGATTTTGGGTTTCATGGCATCTATGATTCTCATGATACTGCTGACAAGACTCAACATGATAAAAACACACTGGCCCCCAGTATCAGCAACCTTTACCTTTTCAGATCAAAGTACTGTGTTTTGTCAAAACAGAAATCTTTTTGTGGAGACATCACATGTCTTTAAATCCTCGTTTCTCCTTCTCGCTCTCTGCTCCAAAGCAACCACCAGAGATACTTTGGACTTTGCTTGGGGAGCAATTTCAGGAGGAATAAAAGTGCATGGGGTGTGGGACACCAAGGACAAATGCATGCACATAAATATCAAGCAGATGCTTGCTCTGATCAAGGCATTCAACTTGCTGAACCATTTTTTGTCCTCTAGAACTCTTCAAGTCATTAAAGGCAATACCACAGTCATGGTACATCAACAAGGAAGGGGGAATCAGGTTACGCTCCCCTTGCAGACTTGCCCTGGTGGTTTGGGATATAGTTTCACAGCACAATCTCATTCTGCATTGGGTTGGGATATAGGCTCATACGTGTTTACTAGGCTAATAACCACAAGGACCTTTTTAAGCCTAGCCATGCATCCCGAATCTCTGACAAGTTCTGGTACCCTTGATAAGTGTGCACATGGGCCTGGGAGATGAACCATTTACAGGTTACCTGTGTCCATTAGAGACATATGTGCCAAACTAGGGATGAATTTCTGGTTTCCCATCCAATTGTCCAAGTTACACTTAAATTGGGTTAAAATATTTGTTTAGGTTTAAGTTCATAGATTATTACAAGGCTAATTGCTCTTGTGGGTCATTTTAAGCCTAGCCAATTACCCCATGTGAGAATCAAACCCTGCACTTCATGTCTGTAAGGTAGAAGGAATCCTTCAATATCATTATGGTGACTTCCTTCTGGCCCAGGCAATGTGGATCTCATTTCTTTTGAAAATGGCCATGGGCAATTACCACAAGCTTCCTCACAGACTGGATCTACTCCATACACAAGAACATGGGTGTTTGATACAACCCGACATCAATCATCTTCAATTGACTGCCTGGATGATACAGTCTTAATTCCTTTTAGGCACCTGTTTTATGAGGATGTACAGCAGGTACTAATGGAGGCAAGAAAGCCTGCTACTAGAAAATTATATATTAGCAAATGGAAAAAGTTTCCTAGTTGGTGCCAACAACATAACCTGCACCCATTCAGGGATGGTTGCTCTCTGGTTTTACAATTACTTGTGTGAGTTAATTATCATATGCCCTTTCTTATTCCTCTATCAAGGTTCATTTACTGACCATTTCAGCAAGTCTGCTCACTGATCCTCCTCTTTCAAGGCAATCTCGTGTCAAAATGTTCTTGAAAGGGGTTCTGCATCTCGTGTCAAAATGTTCTTGAAAGGGGTTCTGCATAACAGGCCTTCAAATAAACTGGTGGCCTTTCCTTTGGGATCTTAATTTTGCGTTACAGAAGCTAACATTTGCTCCATTTGAGCCAGCTAATTGGTTGACATGAGGCTCTTAATATGGAAAATAGTTTTAATAATTGCTCCGACCTCTGCAAGAAGGGTATGTGAGTTGCAAGCTATTATGGTGGGTCAACCCTACCTCATTTTCCATACAGCTAAGGTTTCTCTGAGAACTAATCTTTCTTTTATGCCTAAAGTGGTATCAGCGTTTACTTTTAGCCAAACTATCCATCTTCCCATTTTCATTCCTGAACCTAAAAATGAGGGAGAAAATATATGCCATACCTTGGATGGCCACAGACTGCTCAGGTACCATTTTGACCAAACTAAATCTTTCAGATTTTTAGATCAATTATTCGTTTCTTGTGAAGGGAAGACGAAGGGACAACCTTTGTCAAAACAGATTATTTCCAAAAAGGTTGCCTAAGGCTATTACTTTTTGTATACTCACTATTCCAGGCAGGGTTTGAGCCCACTCTACCAGGGCCTTGGTTTCATCTCTGGCTTCTTGGAAAGGGTTGGATTCTAGACTTATCCTAGAAGCTGCTACTTGTTCCTCTGTAAATATTTTTACAAAGCACTATAAGCTTGATTCCTTCTCTAGGTCTAGCTCAAGTTTTGCAAGGACCATTCTCCAGCGGCTTCTGGACCCTTCTCTTTCCTGCTTCCAAATACAGTTGACTATTGTAATCTAACCACATAGCTAAGTCTACTGTAGCAGAAACCAATATGAAGAACATAGTACATTTGTGTAAGTTAAACTTTCCATAACAGTAGATGTTCGAATCATCATTGTTGTGTTAGCTGCTCTCTCTCTCGATCTCCATCCTCCTTGTTTTTTAGTGTGTTTTTTTTCTTTATGCCAGGGTGTGGACATTTACATTTTGTTGTACATAGCATACTCCCTTCAGGGCTCAGCCTCCCTCTTTCTGCTTGTAGGAAAGTTCTGAAGGGCTTTGCGCCCGAATATGTCTTTTAGTTAGCTTAGCTCATGCTGCTTGACAGTTTGGCTGTGTGGAAGGTATCCTAAAGCTTTGGAAGCTGGCCAGCCATTATATCCTTGGCAGGATGTAATCCATATAGCTTAAGGCTACTGCAGCCATTTTGGCAGGATGTAATCCTAAGGCTACTGTAGCTGTTTTCATTCAAACATCTACTGTTATGGTAAGTTCAACTTACTCAACTGTACTTTTTCTTTTTGTGAGATGCCTTCTGATTGAAGTAAACTAAATGACTTTGTCTTCTGCCATTTAGAAGGCTCTTGCTCATTTAAATAACAGCATTTCTTGAGCATACACTATTTGATGTCTGTATAAGTAAACAGTGGCAGTAATGGTGAAGGCAGTTTTGGATTCCATTTTTTTTTTCTGTCCTATATCCTGTCCTTTTAAGGACAATCAGCTACAGATTTTATCTGCTGTTATGATAAGTTCTATTTACACAACTGTACTCTAAAGCACTGCTAGTGGAAACATGTTCACAGAGAACAGTGAGTATGAAATAAAGCCCTATGGAGCTCCAGACATGACAAGATAAACTAATGAAGGGCTTATCTTTAATGGAGTATATTAGGCATGAACACTAAGGTAGGAAGCAAACCACTTGAGGGCAGTGCTCATAGCTTTAAAACAGTTTTGGAGCCAGTCAAGGAGAATATTGTGGTCTGCTATGTCAAACGAGAAAGAAAGATCAAGGAGAACAAAGCCAGAATAATGCCATTGCTCCTTTAGGCTGTCCATGACCATTATAATTTCACTAAAAAAAGACAAAATAATAAACCCAGGAAACAAAAAATATATTGTAACAGTGCACAGCAAGGTGGTAGTAGTAGTAACAACTAAAGAAATGGGTATAAGAGAAATACAATCAAATGACGTAAAGGTAAACAAGCAATGTCTGACAGAGCAGCAGGAAGGCAGGTACTAGTGCTATGCAAAGGTAGTGGCATTGCCAGCAGAAAACAAGCAGTTATTATCCTACTAAACAGCTAGTAAGACTCTCATGTACGACTCTGGAAATTCCATTCTAAGGACTTTACTGTGATAATGACATTTCATTGCAGAGATATAAAAAACAATGCACAATTTGCATTACACAAAAGTAGATTACAAGAGCTTAACATGCAGCCCTCTGGCCTATCAGTACAGTCCAAGTAGCTACCATTAATCAAAAAAGGATATACACAGAAAAAAAAAAAAAAAGAGTACACAATCAGATGATCCAAGACATGGAGCAAGGAGAAAGTATTATGCAAATAAAATGACTGGAACAGCCTAGCCTAAAGAGTAGTCTAACCTAAATAGTAAATTCTTGTCATATGATAGGAACTTCTTACAAGTGTTGGGTTAAAAAAGAAAAAAAAAAAGCAATAATGTACTCCACATTTGACAGGAATTTGTAACAAGGGCTGGAATGAAAAAGAGCGAATGATTAAAAGGAATTTTCAGCTTATTCAGCAGATACAGAAATGGGCAGACTAGATGAGCATTACATGCTGTTATACATCCTTGTTTCGGTGTAATGAGTTATGGGAACTAGAAGGACTATTTTAGAATACTGGCTAAAAGGCATGCATTGCATGTCAAATACAATACAGTTGTGGATTTACCGAGGGAGCTACGGGGGCCGAAATCCCCCCACTGCATTACTAAGCATCAAAGGGGTTAAAATGTTATCCACTCACGCCAAGATCAAGCAGCATTTACCTTTGCCGTGACAGTTAAGGTTTTAGGTGCTCTTGCTTTGGCATGTTCAGTGGTGTAGCTGGGGGGCCCAGGTGGCACTTTTATTTACTTTAATAGTTTAATTTAAAATTAAAAAATGTTTTTAAGAGTGTTTTTTACGAATGGTCCCATAGCTGGTCCTGTTGCACACACCTGTCGCATCATATATGTGCATGCATTGTCGCACAAACATCCTGTTCACCTAAGTTTAAATATAGTATAGCATTTTGCTACTAATGAAACGATTGTTCAATGCAATTTTGCTTCTTCACCAAGTATGGGGAATTTTATTTTGCCGTTCTGGGGGGGGTATCTTTTGCCATTCAAGGGTGGGTGTGTGCATGTGTCTTTTGCCGTTCAGGGGTGGGTGTGTGCGAGTGTTGCTTGCTATTCAGGGGTGGGTGTGTGTGAGTGTCTTTTGCTGTTCAGAGGTGGGTGGGTGTGTGTGTGTCTTTTGCCGTTCGGGGGTGGGTGTGTGCGTGTGTCTTTTACCATTCAGGGGTGGGTGGGTGCGTATGTCTTTTGCCATTCAGGGGTGGGTGTGTGTCTTTTGCCGTTCAGGGGTGGGTGTGTGAGTGTGTCTTTTACCATTCACGGGTGTGTGTGTGCGTGTGTCTTTTGCCATTCAGGGGTGTGTGTGTGTCTTGCCATTCAGGGGTGTGTGTGTGTCTTTTGCCATTTAGGTGTGTGTGTGTGTGTGTGTGTGTGTGTGTGTGTGTGTGTGTGTGTGTGTGTGTGTGCGTGCCTTTTGCCGTTCAGGGGTGTGTGTGTGTAAGATGCCCCAGTTAGGTATACCTAGTGGTTAGTGTTACTCAGGCTCAAAACCTGTACCTTAAGTACAAGGAACAAGAGCCTGAATTCTCTACCCATAACACCACATGTGATTCAAGAAGTTGAGTCCATAGCTCTCAACTGTCCAGATTTTCACAGAATGTCCGGAATGTTTGGCTCATACTTTTGGTCTGTTCCTCTTAAAATTTGTGTTTTTTTTGGCAAATCAGTGAGAACTGAATTCACTAAATAATGATAGCCATTTAAGTGTCAATCTTCCTATCTTTCAGGAAACTAATGGTAACTCAAAACATTTTATTCCAGCACTTTTGAAGATTATACTAGCAATGTTTAAAATGTGTCCCTGGTTTTGGGCCTTTGTCCCCTCCCCCAATAAATTTTGGCTTTTTCCATATTTCTTGTGCTGCAAAGTTGAGAGATATAGTTGAGTGTCAAGTGGATTTTACAAGAAGCTGAGAGCTTCAGTGAAAGAGAAGTTTAGTGCTGCTTATGCCAAGTTTCTCTGCATTGTTAGTAGCACAACAGGTAGTATACTTGCTTTTGATGCAGAAGGCTGTGGGTTCTACTCCCACAGTAGGTAGATGGATTACTGATACTGTACTGTGTTGTACTTTAAAGGGGGTGGATGCTGCAGTCCTGATAATGTCCTCTTTTAGGTTCATAGGTAGGTACTAGGCTATCGGGCCAAGGGCCTACGCAAGCCTAGCCAACAAGGTTCCATGGCTTACGCCACCCAAGAAAGTTATTTTCCCGTGCCACTGTCGAGCAGAGACACAGAAGTGATCCCCGAGGTGTAGTTCCTATTAACCATCCTCTCATCAAAATTTTTCTTGAAGAGTGTTAATGAAGAACTTTGCTTGACAAAGATGGGTAGCTTGTTCCAGAGTATAGGAAGTCTCTGGGACAGGAATCTATCCCTCCAGCATGTCCTGTTTATTGTGGTGACAAGGTTTAGGTCCCTAGAGCATGTAGCTCGGAGGGATTGGGATTTCTTTAGGTGTATCATGTCCAACAGCTCTGGGTTTGACATAGCTTTATATGTTAGGCAGAGATCACCTCGGAGTAGGCGATATGCTATGGAGTAAAACTGGAGTTTTTTGAGGCGGTCAGTGGAGGGCATTTGTTTGAGGCCAGTAATCCTCTTTGCGAGGTACTTCTGTGGCCTTTCCAGCTGCTGCAGATGTCTTGTGAGGTACATTCCAAAAGGGGTGTTGTACTCTTTAATGGGTCTAATGAGTGTCGAGTAGAGGGGAACAATGACCTCTCTTTTCCTGGATGAGAACCCTTTTATGATGAGGTGTGCCACGTAGAAGGACTTCCTGACTACTGTGGCGATGTGGCTATCAAAGGAGAGACTACTGTCCACCTGGGTCCCAAGGTCTCTTATCATGCATTCTGTGTTAAGTAGATTGCTGCCTATGTGGTAGTTCATGGATACAGAGTTTTTACCAAAGGGGATGACACTGCACTTTTTGGCATTGAGCTTGAGACCATGGCTCTGACACCAGGCATCTGTCTCAGTGAGGCCCTTCTGTAGGATTTCCACATCATTTGGGGACTTGACTATGGCTCCTAGTTTGCAGTCATCTGCGAACTTCGTTAGCCAGAGGCCTTCTGTGTTAGCCTGTACTTCAGAGAAGTAGATACCAAACAGGTGAGGTCTCAGGACGGAACCTTGTGGTACTCTACTTGTCACTGCTCTGAGGTCAGATTTGGAGTCTGCAACTTTTACAGTGCGGGTTCTGTCAGTGAGCCAGTTGGCAACCCATCCTGTGACGTTCATAGGTAGGTACTAGGCTATTGGCCCTAGGGCCTATACAAGCCTAGCCAAAAAGGTACCCTGGCTTTCGCCACCCAAGAAAATTATTTTCCTGTGCCCCTGTCAAGCAGAACCACAGAAGTGATCCCCAGGGTGAATTTCCTATTACCCATCCAATCATCAAGATTTTTCTTGAAGAGTGCTAATGAGGAGCTCTGTTTGACATAGATAGGTAGTCTGTTCCAAAGTATGGGAAGTCTCTGGGACAGGAATATATCCCTCCAGCATGTTCTATTTATTGTGGTGACAAGGTTTAGGTCCCTACAGCGTGTAGCTTGGAGGGATTGGGATTTGTTTAAGTGGAGCATGTCCAACAGCTCTGGGTTTGGCATAGCTTTGTATATTAGGCAGAGATCGCCTCTGAGTAGGCAATATGCGACGAAGTAAAGCTGGAGTTTTTTGAGACGTTCTGCGTAAGGCATCTGTTTGAGGCCAGTAATCCTCTTTGTGAGGTATTTTTGCAGCCTTTCCAGTTGTTGTAGACATCTTGTGAGGTACATACCAAAAGGGGCGTTGTACTCTATAATTGTTCTAATGAGTGATGAGTAGAGGGGAACAATGACCTCTTTTTTTCTGTATGAGAAACCTTTTGTGATGAGGTGTGCCACGTAGAAGGATTTCCTGACCACTGTGGCGATGTGATCATCAAAGGAGAGACTACTGTCCACCTGTGTCCCAAGGTCTCTCATCACACTTTTGGTGTTAAGTAGACTACCGCCTATGTGGTAGTTCATGGGTACAGAGTTTTTACCAAAGGTGATGATAATGCACTTTTTGGCAGTGAGCTTGAGACCATGGCTTTGACACCAGGCATCTGTCTCAGTGAGGCCCTTTTGTAGGATGTCCACATTGTTAGGAGTTTCAATTATGGCTCCTAGTTTACAGTCATCTGCAAATTTAGTTAGCCAAAGACCTTCTGTGTTAGCCTGTACTTCAGAGAAGTAGATACCAAACAGGAGAGGATCCAGGACTGAACCCTGTGGTACTCCACTTGTTACTGGTCTGAAGTCTGATTTGGAGTCTGCTACTTTCACAGTGTGGGTTCTGTCAGTAAGCCAGTTGGCAACCCATCTTGTGACATAGGGATTTATACCTAGTTTAGTGATTTTATCTATAATTCCACAGTGGGGAATGGTGTCGAACAGCTTGGTGAGATCTAGATAGGCTGTGTGAACTACCTTACCCTCATCTATGGCTTTGGTGAGTACTTCAAAGAAGTCTATCAGGTTTAGGAGACATGATCTGCCTTTTACAAACCCGAACTGTGTGGGGTCTAGAGTTTGGAGATCTCCAATGTCTTTGTTTATGAGTTCCATGATGATACGTTCCATGGCCTTGCAGACCAGACTCATCAGGCTAATGGCGCGGTAGTTCCCGGGGCCTGTTGTGGTCCCACTTTTGTGGAGTGGGATAACCATCGCGGTGCAACATTCAATGGGCACAAAGCCTGAGGTGAGACTATGATTGAACATGGTACTTAGGTGGGGTGCCAGTTCATTCTGTAGTTCGTGTAGAAGGCAGCCTGGGATGTTGTCAAGTCCCATGGATGCTATGTTCTTGGCTTTGGAGAGTGAGGTTTTTACCTGTGCAGCCGTGATTACAGGAACTTTGCATTCTTCCCGTATAAAGATGGGCCCTTTAGGGGGTGAGAGGGGGGTAAAGTTAGCACTGAACCGATCTAGCAGGATGTTGGCAATATCAGTTGGTTCTGTATATTTAGTGTCATTGTGCTGTAACTCAGAGCAGATCTGTGTGTTGCCATTGAGATTCTTGACGTAGCTATAGAATGCGTTGTGGTTGTCTTTAGAATCAGTGGCAATTTTGTTTTCTTAACTAGCATTGGAGGATTTTATGAGGGATCTCAGCTTCTTACTGAGGCTGACCAGGGAGTTCTTCCAATCATGGGATTTTACTCTTTTTTGCAACAGTTTCTTTCTTCTGTTGTAGAGTTTGTTTATGGCAGAAGACCACCAGATTGGCTTCCTTTTTTTGGAGGACAGCATCTTGGTTCTGTTAGGGATAGCACGATCCATGCACTTGTGTAAGTGCTTATAAAGTGCATCTGTGTAGGATTCAGCAGTTGTACCTCTATTGTCCATCTGCATGGGTGTCGTGAAGTTTGCCACTTCTGTCTTAAGAAGCATGAAGTTGGCTTTGGAGAAAATTTTTACGGTTGTTTTCCTAATGGGGGGTGGGAGCGGGATGTGGATGTCTAGGGTGATTAGCTTGTGGTCAGATCTGACCTCTGATGTGGAACACCCATCACCCACGTTGGTGATGACCAGATCTAGGATATTGCTGCCCCTGGAGGGGATGTGGATAAGTTGATCCAAGGTGTTGGAATTGATGATTTCCAGAAAACGTTGAGCAAAGGAGTTGGTACATGAGTAGGTTTCCCAGTTAAAGGTAGGGTAGTTGAAATCACCCATTATTAGAGTATTGGGTTGTACCTTAACATTTTCCAGTGTATCAAGAAAAGAAGAGTGGGAATCCTGGGGCATGGTGGGGGGGTCTGTAGCAAGCTACAATCTAGATTGCGGTTTTGCCAAGAGTTAGTTGAACTTGGATAATCTCGAATGCATTATGCTGAGCAACTAGCTTGGAGGTGTGGATATCCTTAATTAATATGGACACGCCTCCACCTTTAGTGTTTCGGTCTGGGTTTAGTGGCCGAAAGGTGTGGTATGAATTATAGCCTGGTAATGCAGGAGTGCTCTCTGGAGCTTTGAACCAGGTCTCTGTCACTGCACAGATGTCAATGTTCTCCATTTTAAGGAGTGCCTCGAGTGAGTACATTTTGAGGTTTAGACTTCTAGCACTGAGTAGCATTACCCTCAGATTTTGCTTGCTTGTACCTGTTACGGTGGTGAATTTGTCATTTGAACCTTTCCTAAAAAAGGCACTATAGGGGTGGCAAGAGCCTTTGCCAATATCCAGAATCCCAAGGGCGACAGGTGCAGGCCATCTCTGGCAAAGCAGCGTGGTCTGTCGATCATGTCATCCCAGGCAGACAGATACTGGATTCCCTTAGAATGACACCAGAAGCTTAGCCAATTGTTAAAGTCAATCATTTTGTCCTTGTACTGTGGTATCATTCTGGGTGATGGCAGGATGCTACTCTCGGCTAGGATCATACCTGCCTGTGCTACAAGATCGGAGAGCTCCTCTATGTCTCTTTTCATGTAGTCCAGGGAGGTATGTCTCAGGTCATTCACACCAACATGGACAATGATAGAGTCATATTTGTACTTGTTGTGGAGTGACCTGAGTGCGTGCGTTATGTGGCGGATCGTGGCACGTGACAGGCAGCTGACACAAACTTTTTCCTTGTTTAGCCTGGTGAGTGGAACATCAGTGTGCCTGACTATAGAGTCACCTATGACTAAAGTGTTGGGTACGTTATGCCTTATGGGCTGTAGTTGAGGGGCACACTGAATATGTGGGCTATGTTTCATTTGGGTTGTATTGGGGGGTGGAGGTTGCTTGCATTTCTGCTTTGGTGGTCTCTGTTGTTTGGGCAGGTTATTACTGAGAACCTCCGTGAATGTAGGTGTGTGTTTTGTGCTTCTGTGTGTGTGTTTTGGTGGTGTAGGTTTTGAGGGACTATGTGATGAGTGTGGTGCGGTGCAAGTGTTTACCTTCTCCTCTTGACTGTCTAGTCCAGTCTTCAGTGAAGAAAGCTTTGCTTCCAGTTTGACTATATAAGTGCATCTCTCACAGGTCGTGCTGTTGGGTGGTAGGAGGAGAGGGTTGTCTGTGTAAATGAGGCAATTGCTGCATTGTCCCAAGATCCCAGATTCATCAGGTAGACAGGAGAAAACACCGGGAGCAGACCTTTAGACATGCCTGAATAGGTGCTTAATTTAATTATTAAGTACTAAAAACTGTTTTCCTCTAGACAAGTGAGGAAATTTGAGTGCTTTAGTAATTTGTAACTTATTTAGTGCTTACAATGAGTTCTGAACAAGTGCTGAGCTCAAAGAAACAGATTTGAGTGCTAAAACTTAAAAGCTGGCTAGTTGCAAGGGAAAATTTGAAGAACAGACTTTATGGAGCCAGGAATAGTTTAACCCTAGTTAAGTGGGAGGGGGGGGGGCTCAGGAGCTCAAAAACAATCCTGCACACAGCAAATCCGTATCTGGACAAGCCCTGCCACAGGAAAGGGGGGAAGCAAGCTTAGAATTTTTTTTTTTTCAGTGAAAGTGGAAATGGAGAAAGCCGGAACAGAAGTTAATTCAACGTTAAGAATCTGAGTGGGTTGGCCTTCACAAATGTTATCTATTAGATTGAATGAACTAATGACACTAGACTGGGAGGAGTGTCACAGATCAAATATACAGTATGGGCGGGCACCTGCAAAGCCACCAAGTATAAGAACACCACAACACTAGAGAGGGTGGGTGAGGAAAAATTAGAGTTCCTAGCTGTAGCCTCCAAATGAAATTTTTTAAACAGATCGAGGAGCAAAAGTAGACTCTAGAGAATGCTTTTAACTGTAAACAGACAATTATAGTAATGCACACTATTACAGTTCCTAGCTGTAGAACACAGAAACCTCAAAAAATCAAAAATGCACAGAAAAGCTTGAATAGAGCACTCACAAATAGAAAATACAACTCTCAGTATGAAAAAGCAGTTTACAGTTAAGTAATTCAGTTGTTGTTGTTGTGTCTTTTGGCTTTTCCCGGTTAGGGGTCGCCACAGCGGAACTCCGGTCCTCTAATGATTGGCAGTAGATTTTTACGTGCGGAGTTGCCAGCCCTGACACACAACCTTCAACGAAGGTACGCCCATTCACGCAGGTCTCCACACAGAAGACACTCTAGCTGAGAATCGAACAGGACAACGTCTTACTGTGAGGCGACAACGCTACCGCAGCACCACCACCGCAGTTAGTTAAGTAATTCAGTAAACATGCAATTACAGTAATGAAACAGTATCTAGCAATGAAAAATACAGTTAAAACAGTATAAAACAGTACATAAATGCAATGAAACAATAAAAAAGCTTTATAACAGTGCAAAATGTAGTAGATCAACTGTATAGTACAATTATAAGTGTTTCAGAAGTGCAGTTCAGTGAAATAAGTGTAAGAAATAACTTATCCTGCTCTTGGAATCCTAAGAAATGTCCACTTAGTTTCAGTAATGCAATGCAATCCACAGCCTGAGCAATACAAGGCACAACTTTTTCTAGACACAGGGTTTATATACCAGTAAGAATGGAAGAGTTTGAAGATCAAATTACTACTCAGTCCCTGCTATTACCCAATCACTCGTACTACAGAAGGTCAGGAGGCCTTGTTACTCTCAATAATAATGAAGACAATCAGCAGAAAATGGCTGCCAGAAATACAGGAAACTCAAACAAAACTACCAGCCTAGACAACAGGCCTCTATCAAGATTATGCCACCTGAGCAGAACACAGAAACCTCACTTTAAAAGCATAGAAAGAACACCCACAAAGAGAAAATACAAGTCTCAGTATGAAAAAGCAGTTTACAATTTAGTAATTAAATAAAAATGCAATTATAGTAATGTACACTATTACAGTTCCTAGCTGTAGCCACTAAATTAAAGTTTTAAACAGATTTTAAAGGGATTTATACCTAGTTTAGTGAGTTTAGCTATAATTCCAGAATAGGGGATGGTGTCGAAAGCCTTGGCGAGGTCAAGATAGGCTGTGTGAACCATCATACCCTCATCCACAGCTTTGGTGACTGCCTCAAAGAAGTCGATCAGGTTCAGAAGGCATGATCTGCCTTTCAAAAACCCGAACTGGAATTGGAGGAGATACCTAGTAACTATGGACCTGTTTATCAGTTTGCCATCCATTCCCTATTGCAATACTACTAGCTTATCATTTTTTAATGTAACATAGGCAATTTATTCTTCAAGGGCAACAGGCACTTTATTTATAGATGAAACAACAAAATATAAAGTTGTTTGCTAGCAGCAACATCTTCATTAGTTACAGATCTCTTTAATGTGGAATTATTTAGATGACTTTTACTTCTGCAGAGATTATGCATATTTACTGATATTATTGGTGGATTGTAATGGCATAAGTCTGAGTAGACTTTTATGATGGAAATCTTCTGGACTAGCCAGTTATATCATTATTGGTTCATACATTTTGTTTCATTGCTTACTGGAAAATTTTTCAAAACAATAAATTTAAAACACACACTAACAAGCATGCTGCATTACATTTAATATAATCAGGAAGGTGAATCAAAAAACACATGTATGTTTGTATGGTCCTAAATATGTGTGCAAGGGGCCTATGATTTGAAAACAGACAAAATGTAAACTTTATCCACCACTGCCCAGATGCATTTTCTTTGAATGTGGGTTTCAATGCTGTTTCAATGAATGTAAGTTTCAAGGTCAGAGAAGTTTTAATACAAAGTCTATTTTCAATGTGAGACTGTGTTGCTTTGTTTAGCAGATGTCTATCAATGTTTCTGCTATAAAATTTAAAATAAAAGTTTTAAATGAAATCCATATAATCATTGTAGAAATAAAGCATTATGCACATTAAATTGGTAAATGGGGAGAAATAGCCAAGTAATGGGACACTGGAATGGCTGCAAGGGGGAGGGCTGTGTATGGGGGGGGGCATTTGTTAATGATTTTGTGAGGGGAGGGACAGCAAACTCAAAGACAGCACCAGGTGGCACAAACTCTAGCTATGCTAATGGTCACACTGGCAGTGATTCTCTGTCTCGGCTCTTGCATGTTATTTCCTGTCACCCAAGGGCGCCAGAACCATAGGGCGAGGAGTGTGCACCATCCCACTTTTAATGCTGCAGAACGCTTCAACAATTAAAAAAAAAAACTTCTTCACCTTTAAGGAGGACCATGCATCCATATGCTGCAATCTAACGTGGATGGATAAGGCATTCCACACTCGCACACAGAATTTAAACCGGCCGTTTTACACAGGTGGTTGCTAGCTATGCAGGATTTAAATTTATTTTGCTGCTTGCATTTTGTTTTTATTACTGCAGCTGCAAAAATCACAGTCTTCATCAGGGCATTGACAACTGACTGGCTGCCCAAACATCCTTCTGAAACAGTACACAATGCTCTGTGTGATTAAAACTCTCGAATCTTCAGTGTCCCGGTACAAGGATCCCTAGTGGAAGTATTGTGTAAATGGTATATATATTTTTATATATATATATATATACTGCTTGATTTGAAGTTTGTTTTCCACAGTCAGCACTGACTTCATGCCTTTCTGGCCTACTTGCCAATATCTTCCTGTCCTCCATGTCCCCTCCACGGGCCTGTATGCTCAGCAGGGGTGCAAGCCATCATACTCCATTGAGTGGGATGAGTCCTCGCAAGCACTATTTTAGTGTGGGACTTTTCTTAGCTCTGCTTTCTGCAGTGTTCTAGGTGGTATCGCTGGGTAGGACATGCAGCGGGTATTGCAAGGAAATGTGCCCTGCCTTTGCACTGCATAGTCAAGGATGCATACCACTGTACTATAAAGCTTACTAATTATAGTAGGTTTTAAAGAAATGTATGTTTTACCCAACTGTACATGAAGTATGGTAGTCAACCTGTATCCCTGCAATACCACATAGACAGACACCCACTGAGACACAGACAGACAGAAACAGACACAGAATTTGACCATGCTACAAGTTTATTTATGGTGCTGCCGCCTGCATTGCAGCTGTAGTTGTTTCACTTATATACACAGGGCAGCTTTCAGAAAGCTGTGGACATGGCAAGGTTTGACAATGCTGCACTGATGTGGCAAGAAAAAGCTACAGGCATTAAAAATAAATAAATAAATAAATAAATAGGCTTCTCGTACAAGTTCTTATGTGCAGTGACTTTGATACTAACTGGTTGGTTAACACGTGATATTGTTACATATGACACTGCTCATGTAGATGGAGTGCTGATAATGCAGTGCCCTTTTGATTGTCGATTTAGTGCATTTTAAGGGGGGGGGGGTTCTACACTCCTTAGTGTATCCTTTTTGTATGAGATGCCTAGTACCTACGAATCTGTTGTCGGTTTGTCAGTCATTCCCAATTGAATATTACCAGCTTACCAGTGTTTTTTAATGTAACATACAGTGGATATAAAACATTTACCCACCCCTGTTACAATGCCAGGTTTTTGTGATATAAAAAAAAAATGAGACCACAATAATAATTTCAAAACTTTTCCCACCTTTAATGTGACCTATAACTTGTACAACTGAATTGAAAAACAAACAAATGTGTTAGGGGAAAAATATAAAAAAATAAAAAACATGCAATAAGCTGGTTGCATAAGTGTGCACATCCTTAAACTAATACTTTGTTTAAAGCACCTTTTGATTTAATTACAGCATTCAATCTTCTTGGTAGGAGTCTATCAGCATGGCACATCTTGACTTGGCAATATTTGCCCACTCTACCTTGCAAAAGTGCTCCAAATCTGTCAGATTGAGAGGGCATCTCTTCTGCACAGCCCTCTTCGGGTCACCCCACAGATTTTCTATTGGATTTAGGTCTGGGCTCTGGCGGGGCCATTCCAAAACTTTAATTTTCTTTTGGTGAAGTCATTCTTTTGTTGCTTTGGATGTATACTTGGGGTCATTGTCATGCTGAAATGTGAAATTCCTCTTCATCTTCAGCTTTCTAACAGATGCCTGAAGGTTTTGGGCCAAAATGGTATTTGGAACTTTTCATAATTCCCTCCACCTTGACGACATCCTCAGTTCCAGCTGAAGAAAAGCAACCTACTGCCACCACCATGCTTCACCGTGGGGATGGTGTTCTTTTGGTGATGTGAAGTGTTGTTTTTGCGCAAAATATACCTTTTGGAATTCTGGTCAAAAAGTTCAACCTTGATCTCATCAGACCATAACACATTTTCCCACATGCTTTTGGGAGACTTGATGTATTGTTTTGCAAATTCTAGCCAGGGTTGGATGTTTTTCTGAGTAAGAAAAGGCTTCCATCGTGCAACCCTACCCCATAGCCCAGACATATGGAGAATACAGAAGATTGTTGTCACATGTAGTACACAACCAGTACTTGTCAGAAATCCCTGCAGCTCCTTCAGTGTTGCTGTAGGTCTCTTGGAAGCCTCCCTGACCAGTTTTTGTCTCGTCTTTTCATCAATTTTTGGAGGGATGTCCAGTTCTTTGCAAAGTCACTGTTGTCCCATATTTTCTCCAATTTTTGATGACTGTCTTCACTGTGTTCCATGGTAGATGCAATGCTGTGGAAATTGTTTTGTACCCTTCTCCTGACGGATACCTTTCAACAATGAGATCGCTTTGATAGCTCTCTGCGAACCCTGGCTTTTGTTTTAGCAGGCAACTGAATAAATGTAAGTAAAATCCTACTAGGACAGCTGAACTTTATTTGGGATTAATCAGAGTCTCTCTAGTTGATGGCAGATGTGTACCCAAGAAGACTGAATGTTGTAATTAAATCAAAAGGTGCATCAACAAAGTATTAATTTGAGGGTGTGCACACTTATGCAACCACCTTATTGTACGTTTTATTTTATATTTTTCCCCCTAATAGATTTTTTGTTTTTCAATTCAATTGTACAGGTCACATTAAAGGTCGGAAAAGTTTTAAAATGATTTATTGTGGTTTCATTTTTTATATCACAAAAACCTGGCATTTTAACAGGGCTGTGTAAACATTTTATATCAACTGTAGGGAATTAATTCTTCAAGGGCCGCAGGCACTGAATTTGTAGATGAAATACTGAACTGTAAAATTGTTTATTCAGTAGCAACCTCTTCATTAGTTACAAATGTCTTCTTTAATGTGGAATTATTCGGATGACTTACTTCTGAAGAGATGGTGCTTATTGGCTCATATTGGTAGAATGTAATGACAGAAGTTTGAGTGGCCTTTTATGGTTGAAATTTTCTGAAATGGGTAGTTCATTATTGAGTTACACATTGTGATTTATTGCTTTCTAGAATAACGTTCAAAATTACAAATTTAAAACACATGCTAACAAGTAGTGCTCTATTATACAAGGAATATAATTTAATACAAGGAAAATGAATCGGGAAGGTGAACATATATGTTTGTTTCTGTCTTTTGGCTTTTCCCAGTTAGGGGTCGCCACAGCGGAACTCCAGTCCGCTAATGATTGGCAGTTGATTTTTACGTACCGGCTTGCCAGGCCTGACGCACAACCTTCAACAAAGGTACGCCCATTCACGCATATCTCCATGCAGCAGACGCTCTAGCTGAGAATCGAACCGGACAGCGCCTTACTGTGAGGCGACAACACTACCGCAGCACCACCACCGCGGGACAAGGTGAACATATATGTATGGCCCTAAAATGTGTGCAAGGAGCTTATGGTTCTAAAACAGCCCAAAAGTAAACTTAAGTCTCTGCTGGCCAGATGGATTTTTCTTTGAATGTCGACTTTATGTTGTTTCAATGAATGTGAGTTTTAAGGGCAATACAATGTGTGCAAGGAGCCTATGGTTCGAAAACAGCCCAAAGGTAAACTTAAGTCTCTGCTGGCCAGATGGATTTTCTTTGAATGTCAATTTTATGTTGTTTCAATGAATGTGAGTTTTAAGGGCAGAGAAGTTTATTGCTCATGCTAAATCTGTTTTCACGGTGTGACTATTATTTGTTTAGCAAGTGGCTGTCAGTGTTTGTGCTATTTTATTTCAATATCTGTAAATGCTGTAGAAGTAAATAAAACAGTATGCACACTGACTGGTTTGAACAGGGTTTATGGTAACTGGGGAGAAATAGCCAAGTAATGGAACACCTTTGCCTTGTAAACTCTGAGGACAGAGGTGGTTGTCCATAGGGTCACTCTAGGAGTCAGACTGGACTCATAACAGAGTGAGTGAGCGAATTATCTTTCGAAATAAAACTAAAATACATCACAGAACATCTAGATTCAATTTCTTGGGGCTTTGTAACACTCAACCCCCCAGATGTGTAAGTGGATTTTGACACAGACTTAGAAGGGGAGACTCAACCTATTCACTAGGTCTCAATCTAAATTAACCATTCCCAGGTTTGTACTTAGAAGGGTGTGTTACAAGTTATGTGAGGGCTGGAAACAGTGTGGCCATTTTTTGCCTTAATTTTCTCACTGTCAGAACTCAGAGACTTGCACAGAAAGTTACTATAGCAATAACCCACGCCTGGGTGTGGGTAATGCTAAATTTACCCACGGTTGGCGTGGTTTGGTCCCGAGGGCGAAGCCCGAGGGACCAAACAAAGCCAACCGTGGGTAAATTTAGCATTACCCACACCCAGAAGTGAGTTATTGCTATTATAATGACATTATTTAAGAAAAGAAACTATTACTTTTCTTAAATAATGGCATAGTATAATGCCTGTTTACTGCCCTTCCGCAGATGTCTGGCATCCGCGGCAGTTCTGATGTACTGCGCGCCTGTGCAGTACATCAGAGCTGTGCAAAGCAGCGGAGAAAGCAAGATCTCCGTTGCTTTTTGTTTCGCTATGTTAAATGAGTTTAACATAGCGAGACAGTTTTAAAATATGCAACGAACATCTCCGTTGCTTATTTTAAAACTGTCTTGCTATGTTAAACTCATTTAACATAGCGAAACACTAAAAAGCAACGGAGATCTTGCTTTCTCCGTTGCTTTTAAAATACTGTCTCGCGATGTTAAATGGGTTTAACATAGCGAGACAGCTTTAAAATAAGCAACGGAGATCTCCGTTGCTTATTTTAAAGTTGTCTCGGTTGGTTTAACCCATTTAACATAGCGAGACAATGTTCATCGAGTTATACTAATGGAAAAAAGTCCGGGCGACCGGACCTTTTTCCATTAGTATAACTCGATTTACAACGGGCACGCTGGCCAATCAGCGTGCACATTTTGGGGGGATCATGGTATAATATAGCTTATCTAGAAGCAGTGCACCATGCAGGAGAAACATAGACATATGCAGATGGCAATCCGTTGGCGGTAGGTATTAGTAGGCATGCTGTTTATATGAGTAACAGCAACAGTATAAAATGTATGAGGGTAGCTACTTGTTCTTTCACTTTCATCTTGATCTAACACCAAAGTAGTTCATAGAAGGTGACTGCTTTGGGGAGGTTAGGAAGATAAACACTTTCGAGATATGACTTGTGTAAATAAACACTTGCCTTTTTATTTTATTGGGAATTATTGTTTTAATCTTAAACATTCTACACAACTTATTTCTTTCCTTAGTCAATATTTTTATTCAGGCCTTTATTGGATGAAAAGATTAAAAAACATCTCATAAAATTCACCTTAGAGAATTTAGAACTCCAAGGCTTTTGGGGGCCTACCAGCTACCCAGACACCTGGCTTAATTAATTTATTTCAGTGTGAAATATTGGTCAGTTAGTGTGCTGAAAGAACTGAAGAAAAAGCTGAAGACTAAGACAAGATAGGGAAATACAGGATGATATCATCCAGATGGTGTGGGCAGACTTGGGAGAAAGTGTAGGGTGTAAGTGAAATAACAAATTACCTTTGTCTAAAGTGAATACCTACTGTTATAAATTCTGCTTATGCCTTTAATGTCTGTATGAAATGTATTTGCTTTCTTTAATTCAGTGCTCATAGTTTTATATGTATATTTCTAAATATACAGAACTTGAATGGAAAGTGAGGGATGAGTGTACCAAGATGCAAGACTATTACTGGATAACTGCTGACATCTATTTTTAGAAAGTGGTAGTCCACCCCACCCCATCCATAGCTGTTCTGTACATGCCACTGAATGAATACCTCTTACCCATATCTATACCCTTTTCTTTAACAACTGATTATGTTTCTTATCGTTGTAAACATGCTTTAATAAGACCAATGCCTAAAGTGTATTCATCATCATCTGAATAAGATTTACAACCTATGGTAAACATCTCTCTTTCAACTGAAATATTGAAAAGTAGTATTTATAAGCAGATTCTTGAATATATTAATAAGTATAACATCCTCATAAATAAGCAGCATGGATGTCATATACTTCCATGCATCGTTTAACCAGTCACATTTTAATCAAGATAGAATATAGCCTTCCAATTGGTGCTACTTTTTGGACTTCAAAAGGGCATCTGAATGTGCTAAAGATGCTGTCATTCCTCAGAAATTCTCCTTTGATTTCCATGAAAACGTCCAATGTGAGTTAAATAAATACCTATGCACTAGGTCTTTTCAAGTCTCAGCTAATAATATTGCTTCTGAGTTTGGATAGATTACCAAAGGTGATTCAAAGGGCTCAGGACTCAGTCCTCTTCTATTTTCGCTTTAAATAAGTAACCTGTTCTTAGACTGTCTAAACAAACTGTATTCCCTATGCAGAAAACATAGTTATAATCAGTTTCCACAAATCATTGTCAATTTCAAAGCCATGAGACATTCTTGTTGTGAGACATGGCTCTATAAGAAGAGCGTGAACTGCTTTCAGGATGTTTTGCATTATCTTCTGGGGCACAACAGCTGATAAAAGCTGGTATCTAGGAGCAGCCTATTCTTCTTCTTCTTTCAGCTTTTCCCGGTTAGGGGTCACCACAGAAGATCACCTGTCCGCTCATGATTGGCAGTGGAGTTTTACAGTGTTGAGTTGCCAGCCCGGCGCCCAACCTTCCACAGAAGGCACACACACACAAACACTCACACCTAAGGCCAATTTAGAGTGTCCAATCCACCTGCAGCATGTCTTTGGGATGTGGGAGGAAACCGGAGCACCCGGAGAAAACCCACGCAACCACAGGGAGGACATGCAGACTCCGCACAGAAGGTACCCCAGCCGAAAATCGAACCGGAGAACCTCTTGCTGTGAGGTGACAATGCTAACCACTGCACCACTGGGGCCGCCCATCTAGGAGCAGCCTATGAAAGTTAAAAACTGTAGTTGTAAAAGCCAAGATACAAAGTTACTGTGCAAATAGTAAACTCCCAATGCATGACAAACTTGTCTCCTGATACAGCTGCTAGTGCCACTTACCTAAGTAAGGGAACAATTTGGTGCACCACAACCTTGGGTGAGCAAGAATTGCGACTCACTCACTTTGTGAGACAAGACCTAAGGGAAGGGGATGACATTTTTAAACTAGCTCCTGCTCAAAACCTTCTCAAACATTTTGCTATCTTTACTTGCAAGTTATATGACCTGAAGGCCAAAACAACATCTAGACTAATCTAGAAAGACATGGGAGAAGTGAATAACATACAAATAAGCAAAAGAACTCTTGCAACAAAGGTGTGGGTGGCTGCTCAAGCTGGAAAGGGCAAGAAGCCTTTATTTATTCAGACACAAAGAATTTGGAAGAATGTTCAAGTACTTACTGGCTGAGATGGAACTCTTGGATGGCTCTTTTCTTGATGTTTTGCATCTTACTTCCTGCTTGCATCCTCTGGTGATGTGGTATAGCCAACAAGGACAATGAGTACATAACAGAGGAATGAAAGGCAAGAAACAGCCACTGACTACAACCTCCCTTGCTCATGCTTCTTGGATATTGTGAATTAAGGTGGCATGTTCAGGGAAGCTCTTCCTCTGACCATTTTTACATAGAGGTAGCCACAATGGCAGTCAGGACTGCCTTGATTTGCCTTTGGGCTGTCCATGACCATCATGAAATTTCTGTGGCTTGTTGTTTCTGAGTCAGTTACACTAATGGATTCCAGTTGGGGGCAGTTGCTGGTCTCCAAATGAAAACAGCTGCTAGGGCTCTGGTCTATGGCAGCTAGTCTACAGTCTCAAAGCAAAACTCTTTGGAGGAATAAGTCCAACTGATGCAGCAGTAAGGACATGGCTCTTTTTTCATCCCCTTCAAGTACTTACTTTTCTTAGGTCCAAACTATAGCAGTCCTTTAAAAGGTGAATCAATAAAGGCGGTCTTAATGCTCTTGGAAAACATACAGAGGTACAGCAAAGATAGCCATTACCTGGTGAGCCTGGATTCTGCCACCCAGCCTGTGGTACTGTATGCCATGTATACCCTGTCAGGCTGCCCACTATTACAGAATTAGTTATCTCTGTTTTCAAAGCCACTTTCAAGGATTCTTTAGGAGGTCTACCTATGGCATGTAGTATTTCACCTAGTATGTCAGCTTTGCTCAAAGAGTTGAGGATATGCACTGTTAATGAGCTTCATCCTACAGTCCTGGGTTCAATTTCCACTTGCAAAGTGTGTGCGTGTCTGTGTGTGTGTGTGTTTCTGTGTGTGTCTGTGTGTGTGTTTCTGTGTGTGTCTGTGTGTGTGTGTGTGTGTGTGTGTGTGTGTGTGTGTGTGTGTGTGTGTGTGTGTGTGTGTGTGTGTGAGAAACAAACAATGAGTAAGTCACTTAAACAGTACTCCTGAGTTGTTTAAGAAGTAAACAAACAAAAACAGGTCCCCTCAAGAACAGAATACATATAGCATCATTGTCCTAGTGGGCATGGTGAAAGATGAGAACAAGTGCTTCCTGAACAGGTCCACAGAACTAGATTCTTTATCAAGGAGATGGACCACATAGTATCATGGTGTGTCCAAGAAACCAAGTGATATACTAGAGAATATCTAGCAAGACTGCTTAGGGGTTGGGAGGGTGACTTAATGGTTAAGGTGTTTGCCTTACAAACACAAGGTGCAGGGTTTGAGTCTCACAAGGGATAATTGGCTAGGCTTAAAATGGCTCGCAAGGGCAGTTAGCTTAGTACTAACCTATGAACCTATGAACTTTTATGTATTTCTCTAACTGCTCATCAGACATCTGCATTCACCTCTGAGCAAAGAAAACAATGTCAGAAGTCCAACTCTTTCTCTCATGAAATAAGTAAAGGACCTCCTCAACTATGGAGTCCTCAGAAGAGGACACTGTCCTCTTCATCTGCACCATCCACAATGTGATCCAGGTGGTTTGTCTTAGAACACATTTTTGTAATACTTTTTTTTTTTTGCAACACAGTCAATAATTTTATATACATTTACAATGAAATCTTGCTCAAAACATTAATATCCATATCCTTCCAGATTTTCCTCTTTGTCCAACTGTAGCTTACAAAAGTGTTTTCCTTTTTACCAACACTGCTTTTAGGTTCCAACATATTAAACAAATACAGCTATCCCCTGTCATTTTCCTTCAGCAGTCAGAGTTTGTACATTTTCCACAGTCTTATTCCACTTTAGGTAAAACAAAAGCTAGACAATTACAAATTCACCTTTAATCAAGAACTACAACACCCAAACGTCATCCTATTACTCCTAACATGCAATATAAAATGTATGACCATCCATGTAAAACCAGTCAGTCCTTAATCCATGAGTCCCGGTGTCATCCTTATTACACTTTTCATCTAATACAAAACTATTTATTACTGCCCCCTTTTATTTATCGTTAATGGCACTTCAATCCTGCTCTCCAAAAATGCCCTTAATCAGTAAACAAGTAAACATTTACCCATAATATTGCCCTAGGACAATGCATGCTGTAACCCACTCTACTGCCCCTCCCCCATCAAAACAGTCTTCCCTTCAACTTTCCTCCCATCAATCTTCTAATGTACTACTAGCCCTTATATTTGTTCTGCTTAGACTTTAAAAGACAGTGTTGTCCTGCAATATTTTTTCCAACAATTTTGTTACTTTTTTTGCTGTTCTGTTCATTAACTTCATCTTTACAAGACTCTCATTCTTTTCTTATTCATTATACATAATCATACAAATGTCCTCCAGGTTCCAGGTTACTCCTGCCTCTGTTTGATCACATGCAGCTCCCTCACATCCCATCAGCACCCAGACGCGATACAGGGAAACATGCACCTCCAGCAAGCAAATATTAATTTTCTTTACCAACACCACTTTATGATCAGTAAAGCACTATACTGCATCTCACATTGTCTCGACTTTCATTTTTAATACTCTCACCCATTCAGAATTACGTGTGTCATAAAGTCACATTATTTATTCTTCACTATTTTCACTTCCCATTCTAGAGGTACCACAACCATTTCTCATCAGCATTACTGAAATATCCCTTGTTTTCCAGCTTTCTATTATTTTATATATGAACAAGTACCTATTCATACCTTATTACCCCCTTATTTCCCCTTCTTCACTCACTTCTTTACTTTAATCAATTGCTCTCCCCACACTCTCTCTCTAAATATAACTTAACCTTGTTTTTCCCTCTCTTCATATTGCTGTCCCTGTTTCTATTACACTAACTTACCTTTCATGTATCTATAAACTATCTAAAATGTCTCTAAATATTATATCACTGTCCTACAAGTTGCATCTATTCTTAACCAATGTTTTCACAGTTCATTTAATCTGGCATAATTATTTAATTGTAGATGTTTTTGATTTATTTTAAAGACTGTAAAATTATTGTTCTTAAAATGTTTTTCTAATATTTTGGAGCTTTTTCCCAAACCTCCACTGAAAACAGGCACCAACCCAGTCAGACTTTCCTGATAATCAAATGTCAATAAAGAAATATACCATAGCTATAAATGTATCACATTACTGTTGTCAAGTATTCTTCAGATATTAAACAGAAATGTAAAAATACCACCATGCAAATAAATGTATACGACTACTACTTACTATCTCACCTCACACCCCACTCAACGTACCCTCTTAAGACTAACTTTTCTTTAACATCAACTGGAAGAGAATACTTATCCTTCAGCCATACACAAGTATTGCATACAACATTACAATGCAAGGAAAAAAAAACATCTTTTACCATTTCCAGTGCATTCTTTTTGAATACTCTTTCTAAGCTGCTCAACAATTTCAATCTAAGAAAATAACTGTAAACCTAAACTGGGTTGAACGTATAGACTAATTACCATACACAAGCAGACCCTCATCTAAACCATATACTTTCTAGGTTAAACACAACAGATAGATTCACTATGTGTTTGTTATTAAATTCTAGCTTTATGTTCATTTGCAAGAATCAGAAGTAACATTTTTGCATACACAATGATTTTGGCCTCTAACAGCAAATACTATATCACAGTTCACAAACCTTACAGACCTGAAAGACATTAATATACATTCATTATTTAGTTGATAAATTGTCAGTAACATTTTCATATGGGCTTAATCGAGTAATAAATACAGCATTCATATTATTCTGTATACACATTTATTTTACTGGCATCTGAAATCATTAATAATGCTCCTTAAATTAACTTGCCCTGCAGTTCCAACTTCAAACAAAAGAATAAAAAAACTTAAACATTCGAACTTTGCTGAGATCTTCAAGCCATTATATTCAAATAGCCAAATTTTGGCTTTCCTATTTTCACGAAATCTAACAGACAACAGTTAAGCAAATACCCAACTGTTCCCCTGGCCCTTTGTTGATCTTTTGTTAATATTCACTTAAAAAAAGCAAAACATCTTTATTGAATTATTAATTATATTTATATAAATGTATGATTGCCTATGTCATAAACAAGCCATATTGACATATTTTTAGTTGCAAACATTATACTTCACATATAATCTTCTATACAGTCATTGTCAATCAAACATTACATAGCTCATTCAATTCCTGCCTTCCCTTAAACCTCGTCTGTCCTCCAAAACATTATCCTGCATGTATTGTTCCCATAACTCCCATTTTGTCTATGTAATTTGTTCCTAGCCTTTTCTAAAGATAACAATTTTAGTTATTTTATCTCTGTTGCTATATTCACCTCTTTTAGTAAAGTTGGTTTAGACTTTGTTTTCCATTTTCTAGCAACTGATGTTTTTAGCAGCCATCATAATTAGACTCAGCAAGGCCTTACTATGTCTAGGCAATTCTGATTCTGTATCACAGCTCAAAATAAATAATTTCCCTAGTTACTCCAATTTGCTCACCCAGCATCTCTGACAGCACAGTCTCAAGGGAATCTTTAAAGTCCGCCAACTCATTACACTTCCAGAAAATATGTTCCTAGTTACCTCTTTCTTCCCCAACACACCTCCAATATTTGCTGTTTAACTGAGGAAACATTTTTTGAAGTCTGCTTAGGGTAAAAAAACACCTAAATCTTCTAGAATTTGTTGGATATTTCGGAGAAATACATATACCCCCATTGTTTCTTTGTGAACTGCTTATCTAATCTCTCTTCCCAATCCTTCATAACCTCCTCTGATTGATTATATTTATCAAAATATTTGATATGCTTCACTAATTATTCATTTCTTATTGGCAACTTCTGTTCTAGATTCTACTAGAAACTCTACCAGTGCTGGTCTTTCATTTAGGACCCCATATTTCTTTCTCTTTGCCTATACTCTGATATCAATCCTTGATATGGAAGCAAATCTATAGCTTGAAGTTCAAATAAATTCTTGCCGTCTTCCCATTCTATTACCTTTTCCTCTCTGGTTATTTGCTCCCAATATCTTGGTTCCTTTGCCAGTTTTCTCCAATATATTCCTGCCCCCTCTTGCCTATTGTCTGTATCCTTAATTGCAGTCATCCCTATCGGCAGAATCTCCTTTCTCCATTCCCATGTTGGCTTGGTTCTTAGAAGACCTCCTGCTACTTTATGAATAGAATATACTGCCCCAGTCTCTCCCTGTTACTTCAGGCTCCCCCTCAGTGAAGTCGGTTTAGACTTTGATTTCTAATTTCTACTATTGATTTTTTGGTAGCCACCAGAATGAAACTCAGCAAGGCCTTACTATGTCTATGCAATTCCATTTCTATAACATAGATCAAAAATATTTCCTTAGGTACACCAATCTGCTCACTCAGTATTTGTGACAGAGTAGTCTGCAGGGAATTTTAAAGTCTATCAACTCATTACACCCCCCAAAAACATCCTCCCAATTACCTCCTTCTACCCCATCACACCTTTCAACCTTAGGAAAAATTCTTCAAAGTCTGCTTGGGGTATAACAATACCAATGCAAACACTTCCAAGCAAGATCCTAAATTTGGGCTTGGTTGCATATTTGACAGCCATACATATATCCTCCCATTGTTTTTATGAATTGCTTATCCATTTTTTCCCCAATCCTTTCTAACCTCCTCTAACTGATTCTTACAGTTATGCAGTACTTTATATGCCCTACTAATTATCTCTTTTTTTAACAATATCTTCTGTTCTAGATTCTACTAAAAACTCTACCAGTGCTGGTCTTTCACATAGGATCCCCTTATTCCTTCTCTTTGCCTATACTCTGATATCAGTCCTCAATGCTGCATTCTCTTAATTATTTGATCCCAATACCTTAGCTCCTTTGCCAGTTTTTTCCAGTAAATTCCAGCCACCTCTTGCCTATGTTCTGCAACTGTAATCATCCCCATCAGCACAATATTTCTTCATTCCCATGCTGGCTTATTCTCCTTGAGGATCTGCATCCAAAATCCCAGCCCCCCCCCCCCCAATTTCATCATCATCCCTTCCCACTTTGAATTATACTTTTCTGGTTGTGCTATGTATAGTAGCCTCAACTGCGTAGGCTCTGAAATACTCTTTCAAATCAGGTAAACCCAAACCACCTTGTTCTATTAGAAGGATCAGTTTATCTCACTTGACGCTTGCCCTCTTCCTCTCCAAGATAAAATCCTTCAACTATTTATTACAACTTTTCCGCTGGTTGATAAAATATGTCTGACCTGTGTATAAAACTAAAATGACTAAAAGCATTTTCACTGCTTGTATCTTTCTATCCATATCCATACAACAGATCTTCCCAATTTCTCAGTTTTTGTATTATCTTTTGATTAGTCTCTTCCCACATATCATTAGAAGCCATAACAATCCCTTTTAGCCATATTCCTAAATCTTTCACTTTATCATGCCCCCATAAATATGGGTATTACTGAACCAGTTTGTGTGTGGGAACATAGTTTATACCTATAGCCTTTATTTCCTCTTTATTAATTCTATATCCCAAAAATACTTGAAACTATCTCAAAAATGTTAACACTGTGATGCCCTTCTCTGGGTTTAACAGGTACAAAACATCATCATCTGCAAATAAAGCCAACTTTTCATGATTACCATACCAATTACATCCCTGAATTTCTGACTCCCTTGTTTCCTTTGCCACTACCTCTAAGTATAAAGCAAATAAAGGGGAAAGAGAACAATGCTGCCTGGTTCTTTTCTTCTAACATAACTTATCAGAGAGTAACCCCCACTTTAACCTCCCTTGATTCTTCATATATCCTCCTAATTAATCTTATTCTTCTGTCAGGGAATGCAGATGCTTCTATTGCCCTGCTCAAAAAACCCAGCTTACTCTGTCAAGTGATTTCTCTGCATCAAGACCCAACAACAACAGTGGTATTGTCTTACATTCTGCTTCTCTGTGGATCATCATTGTTCTATTAATGTTGTCAAAAGTTTGTCTACTCACTACAAAACCACACTGATTCATATGTATGAATTTTAGCATCAACTTTGCCATTCTCTTAGCCATTATAGACAAATACTTTATAAACATGGTTTAAAATCAAACTGGGCCTATAAGATGGTTTAAAATCAAACTGGGCCTATAAGAAACTGGATGCGATTGGTCTTTATTGTTAGGTACAACAGTCACCATCACTTTCTTCTGGGATGTTGGTGCTTCTCCTCCTCCTTTTAAAATACTGTTAAAGAAAACCTTACAGGTCTTTATGACTTTCTTCCATCCTAGCTTCCAAACTTCCACAGGAATATGATCTATTCCTGAGGACTTTCCTGTAGCTTGGTAATACATCACCATTTTATCTCATCTCCTCCTATCCTGTTAGTAACTGAGCCTCATCTACCACTAACCTTGGCACATTTAATTCTTTCATAATCATTTTCATTTCTACTTTTTCTTGATTTCCACATTTCTCGGCTGTATACACATTTTCCTTAAATTTCCAAAATATTTCTATTACCTCTA
Organism: Protopterus annectens; assembly: GCF_019279795.1. Taxonomy (NCBI): domain Eukaryota; kingdom Metazoa; phylum Chordata; order Ceratodontiformes; family Protopteridae; genus Protopterus; species Protopterus annectens. Next base: position 11,022,801 of record NC_056726.1, read on the forward strand.
CAGGATGTCTGGTTACTCTTCTTGAAATTTCTATATTCTCTAATAACTCCAGAATCATTTACACTACCTATTCCTTAAATTCCGCTTTTTTTAATGGATAGGTGAGGAAGCACCAGCGTCTTATTTTTATTTCATTACCCTGAATTTTTATATTAGTTATTACTGTTGCATAATCTATAACAGTTATTGTATTGTATTTTTAGGTGAGTGTTCTGTAGTTTATAAGCTTTACAGCAAGCCTCTTGATGCTACAGCTAGGAAAAGCATGTCGCAATTGAATATAATGCTCTAGGACAGTAGCAGGATTAACAGCACCCTTTAGGTGGGAGGATGACATAATGGTTAAGGTGTTTACCTTAAAGGCACAAGATGCAGGGTTTGATTCTCACATGGAACAACTGGCTAGGCTTCAAATGGCCCAAAAAGGGCAGTTAGCCTAGAACTAATCTATGAACCTATGAACCTATGTGTATCAAAAATGTCAAAATGCTCGTGTTTCTGTGAAATATAACTTCTGTCTATCTTAGCCCAGTTTTTGTAACCTGGAGAATATGTAAATTCTTCCAAACTCCTACTACAAAATTCACATCTTCCATACCAAACATTTCATAAATTTCCTCAACAATCTACACCACTTTGTTAAATTTTCCTCCCCCTCTTGATACAGCCTCACTGTTACAAATCAAATTCCAGTCTCCACCTACAAGGAATATTCTCTGCTGAAAGCTGATTATTTCTCCCAGAATTTTCTTAAACTCCATTGTAGCAACTTTAGGTAAAATATAAATACATCCCAGCATAATCCACCTCCCTTGCCAGAAGCCCCTCATTACTCCAAATGTACCATTATTATCTTTTTTCCTTCTTCCAGAACTATTGGATCTCCTCTAACAATTAATATACTCCCCTTTTTCTTTCTCCCAGATATTCTGCTAAATATCCAGGAATATCCATCCTGAAATCCTTTCTTTATCAAATTCACATGCTCATTTCTTTCCAAATGTGTCTACTGTAGCATAGCTATTTGAATGCTGCATTTTTTAATATATTTCACTACTACTCCTTTTCTGTATATGTCTTTGAGATCATTCACATTTAAAGATAACATGGAAAGTGTCATTATGATAAGTTATTATTCCCACCTGTTATATACAACAGTTTTTAATGTATAGTTTCAGCTTTTGTGTTACATGCATACTCTAATGTTTGGTAGGTTGATCTTTTCTACAGCTGTTTTTTGACAGACCCATTTGAACATATGTCACATCTTACAAAATGTTTTGTTTTAATGAAAACCTGCAAAAAAACATACATTCCTCCAGAACACTCCCAAACCTATTAACTTAATACTATCATACAAAATTACATATATCGTCAAATAATTAACTTTCCTAATAGAAGCAATGGTCCTAGACTGACAGACACACTCACAGGCTTGAATTAACTTATAAAGAAGGTTATCCATGCTAGGATGCATAGTACGGCCCTATGCTTCTACCTCTACTAGGTGATTTTTTTTGTTTCATCTTTATTCCTCTTCCATATGAAGAAAATAACTTGAATGCTTTCATAAAACATTATCCCCTAACCATTAAAAAAAGTAGTATTCTGTTTTTTATTGTTCCTTATCAGATTGTCTCCACAGAAACATGAAGACCAGTTACACAGTTGAGTTCCACTACATATATTGCAATGTGAACATTTATTTGCTAGACAGAAACACTATTCAGTATTATTTATGTGCTAGACAGAAACATTATTCAGTATTTGTTATATTCAATGTTATTTATTTGCTTCTCCTTAAAACTTGTTATTAAATCAAGACAAGGGTCTTACTCTAGCCATTCCCCTATGTACAATATGAAAAAGAATATCAGTTTTACTTGTACCATGCTCTTTTGTCTAGGCTTTCTTCTCATTTTATATTACAGTGTCTACATTTCTTAAAACTGAAGAAATAAAGGAAAATAAACATGGGCACCTGTTTACTTTAATATCTCTATTACACACAAAATCAACTGAAAAAGCTTTACTTCACAGCATGCAGTTAACGCCATGTATCATAAAACTACTGTTAAGAACAAAATTCTGTTTTACTTACAGATAAATCTTTCCTTCCTCTTCTCCTCTCCTAAATCTTTCTTCCAAACATTGATGACATGAAGTAAGGCATATGCTTTGGAGTCCTCTACAAGTTCAACAAAGTCAAAAAAAGTCCACTATTTCCTGATCATCTTGTTACATCATACTTCACAAATGTAATTAATGCTCGATAATCCCTGATTTATTCATCAATATCTGAGTTGCTGGCTTTCTTCCTGTTTATCTCTATCTCTCAAATCCAGTCACTGGTTCATTTCTAGCTTGGTTCTTCTAGTTAAATCTTGTGTTTCTTTCTATCTCCTAAGCATTTTCCTTTAGAACATTGAAAAAGGTTTCACGTTCATACTATTTCTGCCCTATTTTTAAACACCAGTTTAATTTTATCCCACTCCCTATCTATATTTTCAGAAGAAAATTCTATCTTCTCTAATAGTGCCTGAATAATTTCCACTACTCATTCCTTAAATTCCTCTCTTTTCAACAGATAGGTGGGAAATTGCCAGCATCTGATTTTTATTTCATTACCTTGTGTTTTTATTTTGTTATTATTACTGGCACATGATCTGAAATAGTTGGTGGGTGTGTATCAAGACCTTCAATTAAATGCACATGTTCATATGAAATGTAAGTTCTGTCTAGACTAGACTAGTGCTTGAATCTTGGGGAATAATATGTAAATTCACTCCAAACTCCTAGTACCGGATTCACATATGCCATGTCAAATATTTTCATAAATTTCTTCAAAAATCTACTCTGCTTTGTTATATTTTCCCTAAGCACCCCACACATATCTTCACTGCTGCAGATCAAATTATGGTCCCCTCCTATAATATTCCTTGCTGAAAGCTGATTATTTCTCCCACAGTTTTCTTAAGCTCCATTATAGCAGTTTTTGGTGAAGTATAAATACATGCCAGCGTAATCCTCCTCCCTCGCCAGTAGCTCCTTAGTAGATCTACCATTATCAACTTTATCCTATTCTACTACAGCTCCTCTTGCAATTAATATGAGTACGCCTCTTTTCCTTTGCCCCAGGTAATCCACTGAATAACCATCATGAAAATCTTTCTTTATCAAATTCACATCTTTCGAAGTGTGTCTCCTGTAGCATAGCTATTTGCAATCTACATTTTAATATAATCCACCACTATTTCTTTTTTGTATTTATCTGTGAGACCATTGGCATTTAAAGACATTGCAAAAAGCATAATTTTCTTGAAAAGTTATTATTTCCATATTTTATGTATAACAGTTTTTGTTAAATGTCTAGTTCCAGCTTTTGTGTTATATGCATATACTGTTTGGCGGGTTAATCTTTTATACAGCTGTTTCCTATCATCTCCATTTGAACCTATGTCACATCTTACAAAACTTTTTGTTTTATTGAAAGCTCTCAAACAGAACAACAAATACACATCCAATACCCCCTAAAACCTATTAACTTAATAACACACAAAACTAAGTACATCTTCAAATATTGAAGTTTTACCCTCCTAATAGGACCAAATGTTCCAAACTCACAGACACATACACAGACTTGCGATAACCTAAAATAAAGTTTATACATGCCGAGATGCTTCTACTAAGTGCTATCTGGCTTTGTCTTATCTTTATAGCTCTCTCAGCTGAGAAAACACTTGAATGCTTTCAGAAAACATTTTTCTAGCTATTTCTCTTTATCACATTATCTCCTAGAGACATGAAAACCAGACATGAAACTGCCAAGCATACATTTGTTTACTAGAAAAAAAGCCTTATAAAACTCATGATGTTTGCAGATGACATTGTGATCTGTAGTGAGAGTAGGGAACAGGTGGAGGAGACCCTGGAGAGATGGAGATATGCTCTAGAGAGAAGAGGAATGAAGGTCAGCAGGACTACGACATAATATATGTGTGTGAATGAGAGGGAGGATAGAGTAATGGTGAGGATGCAAGGAGTAGAGGTGGCGAAGGTGGTTGAGTTTAAATACTTGGGGTCAATAGTTCAGAGTAACGGTGAGTGTGGAAGAGAGGTGAAGAAGAGAGTACAGGCAGGATGGAGTGGGTGGAGAGTGTCAGGAGTGATTTGTGACAGACGAGTACCTGTAAGAGTGAAAGGGAAGGTCTACAAGAGGGTAGTGAGACCAGCTATGTTATATGGGTTGGAGACAGTGGCACTGACAAAAAGGCAGGAGTTTGAGCTGGATGTGGCAGAATTAAGATGTTAAGATTTGCACTGGGTGTGACGAGGGTGGACAGGATTAGGAATAAGTATATTAGAGGGTCAGCCCAGGTTGGAAGGTTTGGAGACAAAGTCAGAGAGGCACGATTACGTTGGTTTGGACATGTGGTGAGGAGGGATGCTGAGTATATTGGGAAAAAGATGCTAAGGATGAAGCTACCAGGTAACAGGAAAAGAGGAAGGCCTAAGATAAGGTTTATGGATGTGGTGAGAGAAGACATGCAGGTGGTTGGTGTGACAGAGCAAGATGCAGAGGACAGGAAGAAATGGAAACAGGTGATCTGCTGTGGGACCCCTAACAGGAACAGCCGAAAGAAGATGATGATGATTCTTTTTCACTTACTTGCTTTCTCTTAAAATGTTTTACTAGATTAAGCTAAGGGCCTTAACCCAGCCAATCCCCTTTGCAAGAATGAGAAAAAGCAAGCATATTTTTCTTTTGTCATGCTCTTTTAACCAGATTTTTTTACACTGCAGTGTCTACATTTCTTAAAAATGACTAAGGAGAAAGAGAAGAAAGAAAGAAAAAAAAAGAAAAAAAACAAGAGCACCTATTTACATATGTATCCTTATTATACTTAAAAATAACTGAGAAAAAATGTACTTTATACCATGCAAAGAAAATCATGCACTAATAAAATAGTACCATTAAGAAAACATGTTGTTTTACTTGCAGTTAACTCTCTCTCTCTCTCCTCTTCTCCTCTTAAGTATTTTTCCAAGCATTAATGACATGAAGTAGGGCATATGCTTTAGAGTCCACTACAAGTTTAACAAAGTCCACAAAAGCCCAATATTTCCAAGATTTTCTTGTTCTGTCATGTTTCACAAATATAATTATTGCTTTGTAATCTCACACTTGTCAATTTCCAAGTTACTGATTTTATTCCTGTTCCTCTCCATCGCCCAAATCTGGTCTCTGCTTCATTCCCATTGTACTCCATCATACCCTCAATTCTACTAGTAGACTCTTGTGCTTTTTTCCTTCTGTCAGTCATTTTCCATTGAAACATTGGAAAAGGTTTCGCTGGCACAGTCTCTCTGTGGTCTTTTTTACCAGAAGAACAAGAAGCACAATATCCTTCTGTTTTACAGCTCAGTTTTTGTTGGACAAACTTTTGTATTTCTTCCTTTGCATGTACTTCATCAAAAAATCAATTTTGCCCCTCTAGGGAAACTATTTTGAGGATAGCTGGGTACAGCAGTTTGAATCTCACCCCTGCTGCTTGACATTCCCTGAAAAATGGAATAAATTTACTCCCCTTATGCCTGGTGTACAAGAAGTAATCATTCTCCACAAACACTCTGCTGCCTCCCACTTCCAGTACTTTGTCCTTCTGCCTTTTTCCAGAATCAACTCCTTCTGCTGGCAGGGTTGCATGTTTAGTATTAAAGGTCTAGGTTGCATTCTCATAACCAGGTTTAGAACATAGACACAATGTGCCCTTTCAAATAACAATTCCTGTTGTGAAATACGAGTCCAGTTGCTTATTTGTGCTTTCATAAAATTAACACAGTATGTTCCTTCCAGCTTCTCTAGTACAGCAGGAAAATCTCATTTTTTTCCTACATGCTCTGTTCTCTAATTCTATTATTCTTTGAAACATCTCTTCTTGTGCAATCTCATTATTGACAGGCTTTTCTTCACTTCAGCATGTGGGTTTTGCAGTTTTATCACCTTATCTGAATATCTGTTTAAAGCTTCTTCCATTTTGTTTCAGCCTTTTATTGTTTGAGTTGATATACTCCATCACTGTTTGTTTTAATCAGGTTGATGTGCAGTTGCCTTGTAGTTTCCTCTAGGTTACTGGAAGTCATGTTCAAAGCCTGAACTGCTTTATCTGAACTACTGCAGTACACTTCACAATCAGTGTTTCGTCATCACCTTTTGTAGCTGATTTTCCTTCAGGTCCTCTGTATTTCTTTTTTCCTTGCATCCAGGCAGTGCACTTACTAGCCAGTTACTGAAATTTACCCAGAAATTTCAGTCCACTGGCTTTTTCTGCTAAGTTTCTGTTTTCACACTGGGAGGGCTAGAATTCAGCTGTTACTCAATGTGCAAACATCTTGGTAGTCCACATTTTTTATCTGATGATGTCATTTCCATTCATTCCTCAACTGTTGGGACAGAGTCCACAGCTACCTCAATCCTAGGAGGACTCTAAGGAGGTATGTTCCTGAGCACCACTGAGTCAAAGGTTCCTCTTCCCCTTGAGAACAGATCCAGTTTGTAATGAGCAATAAAGGTATCAGGATTAGCCCAAGCTGCAACTGCACAAATATCATCCAAGGAAGAGCTGGATAAAAATACTGACAAAGTTGCCATATACCTGGTAGAATGGGCTTTTAAAGATTTTGGCAAAGACATACCCATATTTTTTGTAAACAAATGAAATGCAATCAGTTAACCATTGGCTAAGGTTATCTTAGTAACTGGTTTGCCCAATTATGAATCTAAAAAGGAGACAAATTGATCTGATATCCTGAATGTTTTTGTCTTTTGCAGATAAACATGTAACTGTCTATGAACATCCAACAGGTGGAATGTATACACCCCTTTGTTTGAAACTTTTGGAAAGAAAACTGTAAGACTGGTAGTTTGATTAATATTAGATTCTGACACCATCTTGGGAAGGAAGGACGGATTGGTTTGTAAAGATACCCTATATCCTTATGAAAAATAAATAAGGAGGGCTTATAAAATAGAGTTTAAAGTTCCGAGACTCTTCTAGCAGATGTAATTGTTACAAAAGAGACAGTCTTCAATGTTAAAAATTTTAATTCAGATTTGGCTGAAGATTCAAAGGTATACTGGGTCAAAGACTCTAAAACAAAATTCAAATCCCACAAGGAAGTTAGGTCTTTAAAAGGGGGTCTAAGAAGAAAGGTTCCCCTTATCAAAGCTTTAAAAAGTTTGTAAGAAGCTAAAGACAAACTTTTTACTACATTATGAAAAAAAGAAATGGCAGCTAGCTATACTTTTATAGTTGAAGAACTAACACCTTCATTAAAACTGTAGCTAAAAATTCAAGAATTTTAAGTAACGATGCCGAAAAAGGGTCAATGCCATTTTGCTGTGCCCAAATAACAAACCTCTTCCATTTATTTCTGTAATTTTTTCTAGTTGAAGCGTTGTGAGAGGATAAAAAATGTGGGGGATAGGGAGGACAGCCTGGCTTGTCTTGCTATTAAAAGAAGTGGACAGACCATCCAGTCAGTTTTAGGCCTAGAATGCCCAGGTGTATCACATCTCTCGGATTAGTCAGGAGGTCTGGAACTGGATCCAGAATCCATGGCAGGTGAAGCAGATGAGGACAAACATATAGGAGCCAAATCTGATGAGGCCAATAAGGAGCAATGGCTGTGGTCTTCAACTGAAATGCTTTCTGAAGGAATTTGGGGGTTAGAGGTACTGGGAGAAAGGTGTAGAGGAGACCAGGGGGGCAGCTATTGAGAACATAATCTCTCTGTGACTCTCCTACTGAAGGGGCCAGGGCAAAGAACCTGCTGCACTTGTTGCTGAGGGAACATGCAAAGACATCACAGCAAGGTTGGCCCCATTAATGGAAAATCTTTTCCCCCACATTAATGTTAAGTGACCACTTGTGAGGCAAATGGACCTGCTTAATTTGTCTGTTAAATTGCTGGATTTCCCCAGAATGTGCATTGCTATTAAACATTGATTTGATGAGATCGCCCATTGCCACAGTCTCAAAGCTTCTCAGCATAGAGGATAAGATTTGGTTCTTCTTTGTTTGTTGATGTACCAGGCCACTGACACTGACTGTCTGAATCCCAGTGGTCCTGGAGGGAAGAGTGTCTTGGAAGGCCTGTAATGCTAGGAATGCGCTCATCTCTAGGACATTGAGATACATTTTGGCTTCTTCGGGGAACCATGTGCCTTGCACTGTCAAGAAGTGCCCCCTACCCAATCTGGGAAGCGTTCATGCTAACTATGGCCTTGGGTTGAGGGAGAGTGTTGGGGTGACCTTTCATTATCTTATCAGAGTAAATCCAACAAATGAGGCAATTTTTGCATGCCTGCGTTATCTTGATTTGGATGGACAAGGGTTGAAGAAGAATAGACACACTGAGTTGCTAGGGTCCACTGAAGAATTCTCATGTGGTATCTCACTAAATGACCCAAAATTATCACAACAGACATTGACCCCAATGCTTGAATGATCAATTGAGCTGAGAGAGAGGAATTTTGAATGATCTTTTTGACTTGGAATCATATGGCTTGTACCCTTGGTAAAGGAATGAAGGCTATCAAATATATTGTCTTTAACAAAATAGAAGTTATGTTCTTACCATAACGTTCCATGTTAGTTGTCTTCTTCTCGCCTTCTTCTTGCTGGATGGGTTCGGAGCCGACCTCGGCTCCGACTCGGCCACTCTAAAAGCTCGAGAGTTGGTTCCACCGGCTCGAGGCTCCCCTTATATCCCACAATGCTAGGCGAGAGTTACCTCAGATCTCGTTTGTAAGCTAACCCCAGCTTATAATAGTAACAAAATGACTATAAACAGAGTCCACCTCTAACAACAGGGAGAAAGAAGGGTGACCTACATCCTGATTCAGGAAATATGCAAAGCAGCATATGCCTAAGAAAAGAGGTGGTAGAAAGAGAGGTCACAATCACAACTCCTCTAGGTCTGTCCAGGCCAGGGGGAAGGAGGGTGGACGAAGAAGAAGGCGAGAAGACAACTAACATGGAACGTTATGGTAAGAACATAACTTCTATATGTTAAGTTGTCTATCTCGCCTTCATTCTTGCTGGATGGGACCGTGTCCCTAGCACCTTGTCCCGGGTGGCCTAACGGAACAGACTCCTGAGAACAGTGGAACCAAAGTTAGCTCTATGCCTAGAAGCTAAATCCAACTTATAATGAGAAATGAAAGTGTGAGGAGTAGCCCAAGTAGCCGCTGCACAAATGGTGTCAATAGGCAGTCTGTCTTGGAAGGCTAAGGAAGTAGCCAAAGCTCTGGTAGAATGGGCCTTAGGTTTATTAGGCAGCTTTTGGTGTCTAATCTCATAAACAAGGGTAATCAGAGATGTAAGCCATCTAGATAATGATACCTTTGAAACTGAAAGTCCCTTTCTGCCTTCTGCATAGGAGATAAACAGTTGGTCAGATTTTCTGAATTGTTTTGTTCTATCCAAATAGTACCTCAACTGATGATGAACATCTAGCCAGTGTAATTTTTGTTCAGACCTATTGGAATATTCTGGAAAAAAGACAGGGAGGTCAATGCTTTGATTTAGATTTGACGTCGAGACTACCTTAGGCAAAAAGGACGGGTTGGTTCGTAAGGATACCCTGTCCTTATGGAACAATAGATAAGGAGGTCGACAGCTAAGTGCATGAAGTTCTGAGACTCTTCTAGCTGAAGTAATAGCTACCAGAAAGAGAGTCTTCCATGATAGCAATTTTAATGAACAGGAGGCTGCAGGTTCGAAAGGGGGAAGAATCAAAGAAGTAAGAACTAAATTTAGGTCCCAAGGAGAAGGAGGATTTCTTATAGGAGGTCTGAGAAGAAAAACTCCTTTCAAAAAGGCTTTGCAAAGCTTGTGGGACATTAAGGCAGACTCAGAAATACCCACATGAAAGTTAGAGATAGCTGCCAATTGAACTTTAAGAGTAGAAGGGGATGAACCTGCATGGAAGAGTTCAGCTAGAAAATCAAGGACTATTTGGATGGAAGCAGTGAAAGGATCTATGTCCCTTCCTTGAGCCCAATATGTGAAGCGTTTCCACTTACTCAAATAAATCTTCCTAGTGGAAGATTTATGGGAAGCTATCAAAATATCTCGAACAGAGTGAGATAATTGAGGAAGCCTGGCTAAGGTTGGAACTGGAGGAACCAAGCAGTGAGGTTCAGAGAGGGAGCGATGTATCTGACCCGATTGATGGATCAAAAGATCTGGAACTAGGTCCAGATGCCAAGGTCGCCCAGTAGAAATTGATGTAGAAAGGGGAACCACACCTGTCAAGGCCAGTAAGGAGCAATGAGGATCAACGAGGCCTTCTGAGCGATAGCTTTCTGTATCACTTGAGAGATTAGTGGGAAGGAGGAAATGCATACAGAAGTCCCGGGCCAAACTTGGACTAGAGCGTCTCTGCTGGGTTGGCCTGGTAAAGGGAATAGAGTGAAATAATCTCTGCACTTGCTGTTTTGGGGAGTAGCAAAAAGATCGCAGCAAGGCTGACCCCACTTGAGAAAAATCTCTCTCACAACAGAGTCTTTCAGAGACCACTCGTGAGGCATGAGGATAGCTCTGCTCAATTTGTCCGCGATTTGATTGGACTTCCCGGGGATGTGCGTTGCTATCAGAAACCGCTGAGAAGAAATCGCCCATTGCCACAATCTGAGTGCTTCTCGACACAGCGGGTAGGACCTGCTTCCGCCTTGTTTGTTGATGTACCACACTACAGACATGTTGTCTGTCTGGATTGCAATCGATCCCAAGGCGAGAGAGTCTTGAAGGGCTTGCAACGCTAAAAGCACTGCTCTCATCTCCAGAACATTTATGTGCAAGTGGCATTCGTCTGGTTGCCATGTGCCCTGGACCGTCCTGCCCTGATAATGCCCCCCCCACCAGATCAGGGAGGCGTCCGTTGTCAGAGTAGCAACCGGAGGGGGAGGAACAAAGGGTCTTCCCAACAAGAGCTGAGGGGAAGACATCCACCACATGAGATGATTTCTGCACGCCTGCGTGATCATAATGGTGTGGGACATTGGAAGTTGCTGGTATGACCATTGTGTAAAGAGCATCCATTGAAGGATTCGCATGTGGAATCTGGCTAATGGAAGCAGAGGTATGGCAGCCGCCATAATTCCCAACACTTTCAGAACTAACCTGGCTTTGATTCTGTTGTTGTTGAAAAGGAGTGAGACCAGTCTGTGTATGTCTGTTATTCTCTGATCTGTTAGCCTCGCAGACATGTCTACTGTGTCTAGATTTGCGCCTATGAAGGTAATAGTACGACAAGGCGACAAAACAGACTTTTCGCAATTTATTGAAATGCCTAACTTTTGACAAATGCGAAAAGTGTAATCCCTGGCCATCAGAAGGAGATGCTTGGTGGGAGCTGTGAGGAGCCAGTCGTCCAAATATGGAAACACCTGGAATCCTTGTCGTCTCAGGTGAGAAGCTACCACTGCCATGCATTTGGTAAACACCGGGGCAGTGGTGAGACCAAAGGGCAGGGCCCTGAATTGAAAATGACTGGTTCCCAGCCTGAAGCGGAGGAATCTTCTGGAGCGTCTGTTCATTTTATGTGATAGTACGCATCCTGAAGGTCTATAGAGCACATCCAGTTTCCTTTTCCCAATAGGGGAAGGATGGACTGCAGCGTGACCATCCGAAATCTTGTTTTCTTGACTGATCTGTTCAAGATACTGAGATCCAAAATTGGTCTCCAGTCCCCTGTTTTCTTTGGAACTAAAAAGAACCTTGAGTAGATTCCGGATCCTTGCTGGTCTGCTGGAACTGGCTGAATTGCTTTTTGCAAGCAGTTTTGAAATTTCCAAAACCGCTAGATCCCTTTGAGCGGGTGGAACATCTGGAAGGGATTTTTTTGATTGGTTCGGAATGCGAAGAAAGGGGATAGAATAGCCTTCGGAAATGACGGACTGTACCCATTTGTCTTGAGTCAGGGATAGCCAGGCTTTTGGGTACAGTGACAACCTTCCCCCGACTGCCTCCGAAGGTGGGCAGTTGGGCAACACCTCAGGGATGCTGAAAGGGCTTATCAGAGAAGGCTTCTCGATTGCCCTGGTTCTGCGGAGCCCCCCTGCCTCGAGGCGGCGTCTACCATTGTTATTCCGCCTCTGCCTCTGGCGGGTAACGACTTTGTGCCAGGCGAAGTCCCTTGAGATTGTTTACGGAACCACATTTTCCCACTTTTCTGGCCTTTGGGGTAAGGCCTAGAAGGAGTAGAAAACGGACTCCGACGGCAGAAAGAGTCTTGCCATCAGTCTCGCACCTAGTCAAGGTTTCTTTCACTTGAGGACCAAAGAGAGATGATCCATCAAACGGGAGTTAGTGAAAGACGTCTTGAAGGGGTCCGCAAAATTGCATAGCCGCATCCAGGCATGCCTACGTAAGGCCACACCTGTCCCTGCGGCCCTACTCGCTCCATCAGCCGCATAAGAAAGGAGGCGCATGGAGGAGTTGGCTATGGAGTTAAGGGTAGCCAGCTGAGTGTTCATTTTATCTTGAAAACCCGCAGCTGTAGGATCCTTCAACATGTCACTCGCTTCTTTAATCAAGTCCCTTTGAAGACGAGTGAAATGGCACAGGTAGTTCAGCGAACGCATAGTAAATGTCGCTGACGAGAACATCCGCTTCCGCACCTGTCCATGGACCTAGATTCCTTGTTAGGTGGATGGACAGGTACTGAAGGATCAGCTAGTTCCTTCTTAGTGGCAGCAGCTACCACCATAGCATCCACAGAAACTCCTTTTGTCAAGAACTGTTTGTCTGCTGGTGCCGTTATTAAATTGGAGGGTCTCCTGGGAGTGGGGTCCACTGAATCAGGAGCCGTCCATGCCTTTTTAGCAACCACCTGCATGAGGGGGTCAAAGGGGGACACCCAGGAGGTGGAAGGGCGAGAGCCAACGCCTCAAGATACACAGATTCATCCTCCGAAGGGTTAAGGGCTGGCCAATTTCCCCTCTGCTTCAGGATCTCTAGAATGTCTGCAAAGGAGACATCTTCAGAAGGGGAACGGGGGGAACCCTCGGAATCATCTAAATCTGTGTCAGATGTGATGGACTCAGGTGAGTCAATGTGTTTCCTCTTACACTTCCTCTTCCGAGGGGGCTCTTCTGCGAAATCAGGAGAGGCCTCGGAAGAGGATGAAATCCCACAGGGGTTCCTGAGGAGCTGGCTCTCTGCGGTCCGGGATGAGGGAGTGAGTCGACTTGACCTGAGGCACCGTAGAGGGAGGGGCGGACGGAGCCGACTGTGGAGTACAGCCAGGCTCTAACACACTCCGCATGACCTCGAATGCACCCCTGCCAGGCAAAGCCAGAGGTCCCCGCTCCGAGAAGCTGAGAACCTCCCTCGGCACCGACAGTGATGGCTACGAGGCCGATGTCGGAGCCGAACTCACCAGCGCCGAAGCTCCGAGAGGAAGAGCGGGGTCGGACAAGGGTCCGATGCCACTCACCCCCTCGGAGCCGACGATGGAAGTCCGGCGCCAAGATTCTTCTAAGGAAGAAATCGGAGCCGACGATGGAGCCGGAGACAATTGTATCGGCTCCGACGCTACCACAGTCTCGGTTCCGACACGACCCGGCTCCGAGCTCAACGGAGTCGGAGGAGGAATATATTGATGGACAGGGGCAGGCATCGACTGATGAGTCGGGCTCTGAAGCATCTGGGCCAGTGCCTCGGACTTAAGAAGTCGACTCACTACCCTCTGAAGGTCATGATCCGACAGCCTCGATGACCTAGAGGAGTGAGATTTATGGCTCCGTTCAGACAGCAGGGGAGATCCTGGAGCCGAATGAACGGAGCCAAAGGATGGTGACCTGGACCTCTTCCTCGATGTCGGCTCCGAAGATCTGGTCGGAGCCGACACGGGAATCTCTAATACCTCGGCTCCAGCCGGAGCCGAGGGAACCACAGAAACTGTGGACTGAGACTCATCGGCTCCAGCCGGAGCCGATGTAGGCGGAGGTTTAGAAGCCTTAGGTCTCGGCTCAGTTGCTGGAGCCGAAGACCTAGAAGCCTTGGAGGGCTTCCTGAAGACACAGTAAGGGAATCCTCAGGCTTGAGTAAACCTCTTAAAATTAATTTTTTTTTCTTTCCTGCAGGACCCTGGGACTGAAGCCATGGCAAACAGCACAGGAGTCCTGCAGGTGCAAAGGCCCCAGGCAGTAGACACAAGAAGTGTGACCGTCTGTCAGAGACATTTTCTGACAGCACGCATCACACTTCTTGAAGCCTGAGACCTTTGATTCTTTAGACATTCCGAAAGTGCAATCACACACACTGTCAAAAACACACTGATTACACCCTGTCTAGTTTTAGCTTAAAATAAAACAACTGACTAGGTTTTAAAGTAAGAAAAATAACACACACACACACCCACTAGGGAAGGAAGAAGGCCTGAAGGCCCGAGGGAAGAACTTAAAGTTCTTGTGGGGAAAAAACAGGAATTTTAAGAAAAAGGGGCAAGAATTCCTCTAAACTAAGGGAAATAAGTATAAAATTTAAAATTAAAGGGGTTTAAATACACTAACTTTACAAGAAAGTCACTTACCAAGAACCGGTAGAAAACCAACACCTCGATCGCTGTAGCGGCAAACGAGATCTGAGGTAACTCTCGCCTAGCATTGTGGGATATAAGGGGAGCCTCGAGCCGGTGGAACCAACTCTCGAGCTTTTAGAGTGGCCGAGTCGGAGCCGAGGTCGGCTCCGAACCCATCCAGCAAGAATGAAGGCGAGATAGACAACTTAACATGCTCCAATAAGCTCTAACATTTGAGTTGTTTCTAGCTGAGATTTGTTGTGATTTATGGTAATTCCCAGGTGGGAGCAAAACTGGAGTACATAATCTCTTGCTTTGATCAGATGATGCTTGCTTGAAGCAGTGATGAGCTACAAATCGACGTAAGGAAACACCTGGAATTCCTGCAGTCTCAGGTGAGCTGCCACTACTACCATGCATTTGGTGAACACCCTGGGAGCTTTGATGTGACAAAGAGCTGGGCTCCGAATTGTTAATGACGGGCTCCCAGCCAGAAGCGGTGGCATCTTCTGGCCTATCTATTCATTTTTATATAATAGCTGCATCCTAAAGTTCTGCTTAGCACATCTAGTCATGCTTGTGCAGAAAGGGCATAATGGACTGAACCGTGACCATATGTAACTTGGTGTACTGAACACACTTGTTCAGATTGTTGAGAACCAAAATTGGTCTCCAGTCCTCTGTTTTTTTTTGGCACTAAAAAGAATCTTGACTAAGTTCCGGACTCTTTCTGGTCTGGTGGGACCTCTTGATGACTTTTCTCTAGCAACTTTTTTATTTCTATTGTTGCTGCTTTCCTCTGACTGGGTAGAAAATCAGGAATTTTGAAGAGAAAAGGATATTATATAACCTCTGGAAATAATCCTCTGCACCCATAAATCTTTTGCCATCTCTAGCCAGGTTCTCTTGTGCAGGGATAAGTAACCCCCAACTGCCTCCAAAGGTGGACAATTGGGCCTCCTTTCAGAAGCACTGGAAGGGACTATCAGAGAAAGCGTCTCTGGACCTTTGGCTCTGTGTGCCCCTTTTGCCGCATGGGCAGAGTCTTCCGTTAGAGTTCCCCCCTCTGCCCCTGGAGGAACGATCTTCAAGTGGATCTTGGAAGGGACCTTGGGAATTTATAAGCAACATTTTTTGACAACCGCATTGATACTTAAAAAAGGTCCTTTGAAGAGTCAAAAAACATACGCCCACAGCAGACAAGGTCTTACCATCTGGATAATGTGTCTTTAACCTTTGGGTCAAACAAAACTCCTGTGAAAAGGAGTACTGATGAAGGAAGACTTGAAGGGCTATGCAAAATCAAACAGGCACGTCCAGTCATGTCTCCTTATGGAAATGCTTGAACCCACTTGCCCTTGAGGGACCTTCAGCTGCATGCGAGATGAGCTTCATGGACAAATTTGAAATACATTGTAGAGTAGCCAGTTGTAAGGGAACAGGGTGCTCTGCCTCAGAAGTAATGGTCCCAAAAAGGGATTTAGTGAGTTCCTTAATCAAATCCCACTGGATTCTAGAGAACTGAGTCAGAAAATTCAGCAACCGAAGGGCAATATTCGCTGAAGCATATACATTCTTCCTGAATCTGTCCAGTTCCCTAGACTTCCTATTAGGGGGATGAACACAGGAACTTTGTTCTGCAAGTTCCCTCTTTGTGGCTGCTGCTATGACCATAGCATCAACTGATACTCCTTTGCTCCAAAATTCGCTATCCTTGGGTGACTCCAGTATCCTGTCTAACCTCTCGGGAACTGGCTCAATGTAATCAAGTTCCTTCCACGTCTGTCGAGAGATCAAATCAATGAGCTCATCAGCAGGTGGAGTCACCCAGGAGGTAGAA
This sequence comes from Protopterus annectens, assembly GCF_019279795.1. NCBI lineage: Eukaryota > Metazoa > Chordata > Ceratodontiformes > Protopteridae > Protopterus > Protopterus annectens. The sequence continues at coordinate 11,039,233 of NC_056726.1, forward strand.
GGGCCAGCGCCAAAGGATTCCAGGAATACTGCTTCCTCTCAGGATGGGTTGTCTGTTGACCAACCACTCCTTTGCTTGAAGATGTCTAGTATGTCTCCAAACCCGACGTCATCAGGTGGTAATCTTGGGGTTTCTTCCACTTCATCAAAATCAATACCCTCCATGACAGACTCGTGATGAGTATCTAAGTGCCTCCTTTTGCACTTTCTCTTACTAGGGACTTCTTCGGTGGGATGTTCTGGAGCACTATCGAAAGACATCAATATACCCTGAGGGGTATCCTGGAGACTTTGAGCTGGTTGTCCCTGTGGAGCACAAAACTGAGGCTCAAGATGCAAAGACAACTTGGTCTGGGAAGTAGAAGCAGAGGAGGGTGGATAAGTCCTTTCTCTTGCAGCAGAGAAAACTCTCTCCACTACTTTGAAAGCAGAATGCCTCACAGAGAAAAAAACCTAAGGCTTTGAAAAGACATGCTTCCAAACCGTTGGCTCCTTCAGACCTGAAAGAAACCTCTTGAAGCAGAGGTCAGAGCAGAGCTGCCCAGAGCCAAGGCTCCAACAGGCAGAGATGACTCTGACAACCTCAGAGTTGACTCCCAACACCTCGGATCCAGTGCCAACACTATGTCTCCAAGACGCATCTGGCTACAACAAGCTTGGGGCCGGTTCACTCAGAGATGGAATCAGCATAAAAGACACAATAATCTTCAAATCTAAGACAGACAGATCAGAGATTCTCAGATCCAAATGTTCCAAAACCAAAGGTTTGATTGGAGCAGGAGACAAAATTGGTAGGGTAGTACTGATGAAGGTCTTTGGACTTGATGGGATAGGTGCCGGGAGAACTCCCATTTGAATTTCTTCATCATCCTATCCACATCTGCTTTGGTCAGACTTCTGGAAGAAAGAGGAAGCAAAAGAAGAACTTCTATAATGGTGATGTGTTTCCGGGAAAGGAGATTGGAGACAGGAAGATATCGGATTGAAAGTCAGAAGAGACTGGATCTGAGGTGACCCATCCTTGTGCTTTTTCAGAATTGAGGGGTTCAGAGCCAACATCATAGCTTTTGGATCAAAAGTAGTTAGACTGGAGGATTTCATCTTCAGAGCTGAAGGGATCAGATCTGATACATTTGATATTTTTTGGAAGAGGTTCTGAGCTTGGAGCAGTAGAAATTGAAGGGTCTAAGGGATGCTTTCTAGCCTCTTTTTTATCAACCTTCTTAGGGGTTTGAGCCCCTGATGCTGTAACAGAAGATGTTGAAGGCAGTACACCTCTCAGAATCAATTTATTTCTGTGGTCAATAAGAGTCCTAGGATTAAAGCCCTTAGCCCGTCCAAAGCATTTACAGTGTTTCTTGTGTAAGTTACTGTTGTTCGGCAAAAAAAAAAAAAAAAAAAAAAAAAAAATATATATATATATATATCCTTGTTTCCTGCCTTTTCTAAACTAGAGTAGTCCAGATTTCAGGTTTTGCTGAATTCTGGGCTGTGGTATACGTTCCTGTGTTGCCCATATCCTTACTTGGATAGGAGGAAGCTTCTCTGCTCACCAGTGAGACTGGGGAGCTCACCAGTGAGACTGGGGAGCTTTGAGCAGCCTATCTGTCTGAGTGGTCTCAGCCCAGCAACTAGTAGCTTATTGGCTGTTTGGGCTAATTCCTATCTCTTTCAAGCTCCCTGCCTTAAAACCCGCATTTGCACAGTTTTGCACTTGTATCTAACTCAGCACAGCTCCTCGTGGTGTCCTGCAGAGTGCTACAAGCAGCAGAGAGACAAAAGAGAGACTTTCAACAGATTAAGTATTTTTTCTCTGCCTTTCTACCTGCGACTGCATTTTCTCACCGAAAAGCGAGTTTCTAGCTTATCTAAGATTTAAAAAGCATTTTTTTGTATTTTTGCTGTTTTTGCACTTCAAAAGTCATTTAAAGTCGTTTTTGTGTTGTTTAACTGTTGTAGGATACACACTCAAGTGCGCTAGCCTGTTTAAAGCATTTACAGTGTTTCTTGTGTAAGTTACTGCTGTTCTACAAAAAAAAAAAAAATATATATCCTTGTTTCCCACCTTTTCTAAACTAGAGTAGTCCAGATTTCAGGTTTTGCTGAATTCAGGGCTGTGGTATAAGTTCCTGTGTTGCCCATATCCTTACTTGGATAGGAGGAAGCTTCTCTGTTCACCAGTGAGCGTGGGGAGCTTTGAGCAGCCCATCTGTCCCTGAAGGAGTGGTCTCAGCTCAGCAACTAGTAGCTTATTGGCCATTTTGGGCTAATTCCTATCTCTTTCAAGCTCCCTGCCTTAAAACCCGCATTTGCACAGTTTTGCGCTTGTATCTAACTCAGCACAGCTCCTCGTGGTGTCCTGCAGAGTGCTACAAGCAGCAGAGAGACAAAATAGAGACTTTCAACAGATTAAGTATTTTTTTCTCTGCCTTTCTACCTGTGACTGCATTGTTTTTTGTATTTTTTACCGTTCTTGTACTTCAGATGTCATTTAAAGTTGTTTTTGTGTTGTTTAACTGTAGTAGGCTACACACTCAAGTGTGCTAGCCTGTTTAAAGCATTTATAGTGTTTCTTGTGTAAGTTACTGTTGTTCTGCAAAAAATAAATAAATAAATTAAAACAAAAAAATATATATCCTTGTTTCCCACCTTTTCTAAACTAGAGTAGTCCAGATTTCAGGTTTTGCTGAATTCTGGGCTGTGGTATAAGTTCCTGTGTTGCCCATATCCTTACTTGGATAGGAGGAAGCTTCTCTGTTTACCAGTGAGAGTGGGGAGCTTTGAGCAGCCTATCTGTCCCTGGAGGAGTGGTCTCAGCCCAGCAACTAGCAGCTTATTGGCCGTTTTGGGCTAATTCGTATCTCTTTCAAGCTCCCTGCCTTAAACCCCGCATTTGCGCAGTTTTGCTCATCGCGCAAAGTCGCGTAGTGCCGTTTAAGCAGTTTTAAACTATTCCTGGCTCCACAAAGTCTGCTCTTCAATTTTTCCCTTAGAACTAATCAAACTCTCAAAGCAAGCACTCAACCTTCCTTTACAGTCCAGCACTTGCTCAAACTTCTCAAGTAAGCACTAACAAGTTATAGCACTACACCCCATTATACTATTTAGAAGTACAAGGCTCCCTATTCATCCCTTCTGGACAATCAATAAACCAGTTCTTTAAACTATTCAGGCATGTCCAAAGGGCAGTTTCAGGTATACTCTCCAGTCCAGCTGGTGAATCTGGGAATCTTGAGGCAATGTTACAACTGCCTTATGTAAACAGACAACCCTCTCCTCCTTCCAACAAATTCAAATGTATGTGAGAGATGCAACTATACAGCCAAACTGGAGGCAGAGCTTTCTCAACCCAAGACTGGCACAGTCAGGAGGAGAAGGAAACCACTCGCACCACACAACCAGTCTCACATAGACCAATCGTATCAGCAAACAAGACACATAAACACACAAAAACATACTCGGAGGCTCTAAATAAAAATTTGCCAAAGCAGCAGAGACCTCCAAAGCAGACATCCAAGCAACCGCTACCCCACCCCACAACAATATTCACGTATCACATACTTCACAAAGTCAGCGTGCCACACAGTCACAGCCCTTAAGGCTAAATAACACACCAAATACACTAATAATAGGAAACTCTATTGTCAGGCACACTGACGTCCCGCTCACCAGACTGAACAAGGAGAAGGTCACTGTAAGCTGCCTGTCAGGTGCCAGGATCCGCCACATAGCACAATCACTCAGGTCACTCCAAAGCAAGTACAAATATGACTCTGTCATTGTCCATGTTGGTGTGAATGACCGGAGATGTATCTCCCTGGACTACATGAAAAGAGACATAGAGGAGCTCTCTGATCATGTAGCCCAGGCCGGTACGACCCTGACCCTGAGTACCATCTTGCCCTCACCAAGAATGATGCCACAGTATAAAGACAAAATGATCAATTTTAACAATTGGCTAAGCTATTGGTGTCATTCAAAGGGGATCCAGTGTCTGTCAGCCTGGGATGACATGCTCGACAAGCCACGTTGCTTCTCTAGGGACGGCTTGCATCTGTCACCCTTAGGCTTTTGAATACTGGCTAAGGCTCTTTGCCACCCCCATAGTGCCTTTTTTAGGCCAGGCTCAAAAGACCAACCCACCTCCATGGACAACACAAGAAACAAAAAACTAAGGGTAATGCTACTCAACTCCGGAAGTCTAAACCTCAAAATGCACACACTCGAGGCACTCCTCAATATGGAGAAAATCAATATCTGTGCAGTAACAGAAACCTGGTTCAAGGCTCCAGACAGCACCCCAGCACTACCAGGATATAACTCATACCATGCTTTTCGGCCCCAGAACTTGGACCAAAATACAAAAGGTGGGGGAGTATCCATTTTCATCAAGGATACCCACACCTCCAGGTTAGTGGCACTGCACGAGGCATCTGAGACCATCCATGTGCAACTAACAGTGGGCAAAACTGCTTTGCAGTTTGTAGCTTGCTACAGATCACCCACCTTGTCTCAGGACCCCCACTTGGCATTCCTGAAAACATTGGAGAATATGAAGGTCTCACCAAGCACCATGATATTGGGTGATTTCAACTACCCAAACATTGACTGGGAAAACTACTCAAGTCCCATCTCCTTTGCCTAACAGTTCCTGGAGTTTATAAATTTAAACGCCATGGAACAACTGGTCACCACTCCCACAAGAGGGGGCAACATATTGGACCTAGTCATCACCAACATGGGGGCTCAATGTTCCACACCAGAGGTAAACCCCTCGTTGGTAAGATCAGACCATAAACTAATCACACTGGACATCCACATCCCGACCCCACCCCCAGCCAAGGAAACCGCTGTGAAAAATTTCTCAAAAGCAAACTTCACACTTCTCAAGACCGAGGTGGAAAAGCTTCAAAGCCCCCGGGCTAATGGGAAAATGCTGCCCAAACCACAGAATCCTTTACAAATGCATTCTATGAGCACCTACAGGAATGCATGGATCGAGCCATCCCAAGTAAAACCAAGACTCACTCCTCCAAAAACAGGAGACCAGTCTGGTGGATCCTGGCCATAAATAAGCTATACAACAGGAGGAGGAAACTATTACATGACAGAGCAAAATCCCAAAAAGGGAAGGCATCCCTGATCAGTATTAGCAAGAAACTACAATCCCTCATAAAATCATCAAAGGCCAGCTTCGAAAGAAAAATCGACAAAGACTCTAAAGATAATCACAAGGCCTTCTTTAGCTACGTCAAGAATCTAGGTGGCAACTCTCAAATCTGCTCTGAGCTGGTGCAAAATTGCAAAAAATACACTGAACCCACTGACATTGCCAACATCCTGGCGGACAGGTTCAGTGCAAACTTTACTGCCGCTCCCCCCCCAAAAGGGCCAGTGCCTATCCCAGAAGAATGTAGTCTCCCAGACATCACAGACACACAGGTGAAAGCAGCCCTCTCCAAAGCAAAAAACACAGCATCAATGGGACCAGATGGTGTCCCGGGCTGCGTCTTACACAAGCTCCAAAAAGAACTGAACCCTCACAAAGTCACTGTTCAAACTCAGCCTTACTACAGGATATGTACCCAAAGAATGGCGTTCAGCAACAGTTATCCCACTCCACAAAGGTGGCACCACAACGGACCCTGGGAACTATCGCCCTATAAGCCTGACTAGCCTGGTCTGCAAAGCTATGGAGTGCATTATCATGGATCTCATAAACAAAGACACTGGGAACCACCAGACACTGGACCCTACCCAATTCGGCTTTGTTAAAGGCAGATCTTGCCTCTTGAACCTGGTTGACTTCTTTGAAACAGTTACCAAGGCCATAGATGAGGCAAAGGTAGTCCACACAGCCTACCTGGACCTCGCAAAGGCCTTCGACACAATATCCCACTCTGGCAATATAAATAAGCTTACCAGCTTGAATATCAACCCCTATGTCACAAGATGGGTTGCAAATTGGCTCAGGGATAGAACCCACATGGTCAGAGTTGCAGGTGCCATGTCCGACTCCAAACCGGTTACAAGTGGAATCCCACAGGGCTCAGTCCTGGGACCCCTCTTGTTCGGTATATAGTTTTCTGAGGTACAGGCAAGCACGGGAGGACTGTGACTGACCAAGTTCACAGATGATTGCAAACTGGGAGCCATAATCGACTCTCCAGCTGACACAAGCATCCTCCAGAAGGGTCTTACGGAGACGGATACATGGTGTCAGAACCATGGCCTCAAGCTAAATGCAAAAAAATGCACAGTCATCCCCTTTGGGAAAAACAATGTGCCCACAAACTACCATACATGTGGTAATCCACTAAGTACGGAAGATGTAATTAGGGATCCGGGGACCCAAGTAGATAGTAACTGCTCCTTTGATAATCACATTGCCAAAGTGGTTAGAAAAACCTTCTATACAGCCCACCTAATCACGAAAGGGTTCGCATCTAGATCACGAGAGGTCATTGTGCCCCTCTACTCATCGCTCATCAGGCCCATAATTGAGTACAATGCCCCATTTGGGATGTACCTTACCCGACACCTGCAACAGCTAGCGAGACCCCAAAAGTACCTCACCAAGAGGATCGTGGGCCTCAAACAGATGCCCTATGCAGCTCGACTAAAGAAACTCCAGCTCTACTCAGTTGCTTACCGCCTACTCAGAGGCGATCTCTGCCTGACATATAAGGCCATGTCTAACCCAGAATTAATAGACATGCTCCACCTCAAGAAATCCAAATCCCTTAAAGCTACACACTCCAGGGATTTAAACCTCAGCACAACAATAAATAGGACATGCTGGAGGGATAGATTCATATCCCAGAGGCTTCCCTCGCTCTGGAATAGAATCCCAATCCATGTTAGGCAGAGCCCCTCACTGACCCTCTTCAAAAGAAATCTTGATGAATGGATGGGAAATCATAAATTTACACCTGGGATCACTTCTATGGCCCTGCTGGACAGAGGCTCAGGAATCTAATCTAAAAGGGAGGCGAAAGCTTACACATTCTGGCTAGGCTTATAAATGCCCTAGGGCAGATAGCCTAGTACCAACCTATGAACATATACCACATGCAGAATGGGACGGGCCTAAACAATAAACATAAACATACTGTGGGGTCTATACTGAATCCGCAAAAGGCGACAATGTCGAATTTGATATTGTCGACACGTGAACAGCAAAACCACAGAACATCAAAGAGGTAAACGGAAATCTCCATAAGGGGAGATTTCCGTTTACTTCAATGTAGTGCGGTCCCGCAGTTGGTATATTTAAGTAGAGGGGGGTGGGAGGGTGCAGGGGGGCTTCCCTCCCTGCCTACACCATTTAGAATTTTTTTTGGGGTTTTAGTTTGTTTTCGGAACATTCGATGTTTTAACAGTTCGATCACTAAGGGTCGACCTTTAGTGATTCAAACTGTTAAATATTCGATGTTCCAATATAGACCCCATATTGGGTCCATCTGACAATGGAATCTTATGGCTGCAGGCCTTACATTTTTTAAAATCCGTGGGTTTCTCAGTCAAATCTACAAGTACTAACAACAGCAGGATAATATAAGAAAAATAAGTTTCTAGACAGAAACAAAAGGGGAAAAGTATTATCATCAGCAATTTTAAATTTAAGGGACTACCTCAAAGGTATAAAGGAAAAAAAAGAAAGGAAGAAGACAAAATACCAACACTGGTATTCAGAAAAATACACTAAATAGTTTAGGAAGGGCAAGAAAGGATATGAAACAAGGAAAATGATTTAGATACACAAAGTCAACTTTTACTCACATGAAAACAAGCTATAGCTGGAGAGCCAACAGCGACCACATCTGTACGAGAAGGTAGCAAACAAGATCTGGTATATGGTAGGGGACTAGTACATGATGGGAAAGAGAGAAGCTCGAGAGTTTTCAGTGTTCCACGAACTGGAAAAAACAGCTGGGTTGGATCCAAACCCAAGAGTTAGAGGAATGAATAAAAATGACAATATCAGATCATTTTCTTCTGTGAATAAATTGTGTTTATTTGAAAGATTCCAAGTAGTTAACAGCACAAGAATTTTGCTCTGCTTCTCCTATACATTTTTGACAGGCTTTAATTTTAATTTCATCAAAAAAAAAAAACCTCTAAAAAGGTGAAGTAAAGATCTGGAAACCATTCGGGACTGTTTGGTGTAAAAAAAAATAAGCCCTTTTTTACAATTTTTCCTGTCAAAACTTCAGCTTATAATAAATGAAAAGGAGTCACTCTAAGGCAACATTTTAAATTGTCATGCTGAAGAAGGATCTGCAATCTAACATCAAGAGTACACAGGATCTATCGTTAAAATTGGATAAACTAGACTCTAAGGTAGACACAATCAAAGAGAACTATAGAACATATACAAAATTAATAAATGATGTAGTTAAACAACAAAAACTTCAAATATCTGCCATGGAAGACACCCACTCACTCTCTTAAATAGCAGACTGACTGAAGGAGAAAGCAACACTGAATTAATTTTAAAACTAAATATGTTCCTGGAGAAGACAGATCTTGAAAATAGGGCAAGAAGGAACAATATCTGGATATATGGAGTGCCTGAGAAGCAAGAGGGAGAAAACATGGTAAAACTTTTTAACTTCTTGGATTCCAAAAACTTTAAACCTTCCTGAAGCCCTATCATATTGTATAAAGAGAGCACACAGATCCGTATCAACAAACTCAAACAAGGAAACTTTATATCCAAGATCGATCCATCTATCCATCCTCAACCCCTTTTTCCATTTTTGCACATGGAATTGGGGTGTCACTTTAGCAGTGCCAATTATCTTGAGCCAAGGTTTACACCGCTGTGTGGCTAGCCCTGCCACAGTAGCTCATTCACACCACTCACTCGCACACACACTCTCACCTACAGCCAATTTAGTGTGTCCAATCCACCTACTGCACGTCTTTGGAATGTGGAAGGAATCCGGAGCACCCAGAGGAAACCCAAATGACCTCAGGGAGGACATGCAGACTCCACGCAGAAGGCACCTCAGCCAAGAATCAAACTGGAGAACCTCTTGCTGTGATACAACAACGCTAACCACTGCAGCCACCCCTAAATCCAAGATCCATAACAGTGAAATCCATTTCCAGTCAGTACAAAGAATTAGACTTAAAAACTGCCTGGTCTGCTTCACCTATCAAAATAGGTGATAAGCTTTTTGGATTTGACAATGACTTTTCTTCTTTACTTGTCTCGAAAAGGAAAGCATATACAGTATTCCCCTGCTGAAAAGTCTGAAGAAATCTGGAATAAAAACACATTTAGTTTTTCCAGCAACATTAAGACTTTTGCCAGAAGGAAGAAAAACATCTAAAACCCTGGAAGGTGCTGTTTCTTTTGTACAGAAAAACTATTTACTTCATCCCACTGAAGAAATGGAATGGTCCTCATCTCTGAAAAGACATGCTACAAGAAATGAATGTACAGTAAAAGACAAAAATATACTCAGAGACAAATGCAAGTACTACATGCTGTTATATAATGCATGGTTTTATAATAACTTGTTCTTTGAAGCATTTCTGAATGGATTTCATCAAAAGGCAAAACTTTTCATTTTCATATTATAATACAGTCTCAATAAGCAATAATTTCCTGCTTACTGACATACATCTGATCCTCCATTAGATGGGGCAATGGTGGAAGTAATAATTGGACTAACAGTGAGCAACCTGAATTTAAACAAAGGATTATTAGTTTTATAGTTCACTTTACTTGTATGTCTCTTATTGATAATTTAAATGATAATTAGTCTGGGTTTGATACAGTGCAAAGATTTTATTTAAAACTGTGCTAAAAGAAAGAAAATGTGCAGATACGTTCGTTCATTGTTGTCTGTTAAACTTAAACATTTAAATAATCAGCAGCAGTCTTACTAAATGTTGGGGAGATGCTTAAATAACATTTAATACATTTTACTTTAACTGGGGTTTATTTGAACCTTTTCATTTATTTATTCACTAAAACTGTTAAAATGTCTTTTTTACATAGACTGCATCTCTCCCAGTGTGATTCTGAGCCTTTTAATGTTTAACAACTTTCTTTTACTTCATATTCCCACCAGAAAGTCTAAACGTGGGAGGGGCGTGGCCAAGATGTCAGAGTGAGTGCAGCAGTTTTTTGTTGCTCTATCTATAAGTTTTATTTCTGACAGGATTTATTTGGAATTTTTTGAAATATATTAAGAAAAACTACCTACAAATATTATTTTCATTGCTGTGGATTACCTGAGGAAGAAAAAGTAACATTTTTCAGTGATTTTTCTCACAAAATTCCTGTCAGAATAATAGCAGCTGTATACAGATACTTGAAATATGAGTCATTCAAAGTCATCAGCTCAAGACAGCTCTATGAAAAAAGAACTGCAGACCATAATTACAAGTATACAGGACCTTTCTACTAAAATGGACAATCTAGAAAACATTATGGAAAATATGAAAAAAGAGAGTAAAAAGCAAATTTAAGTTTTAAAGGAAATTATTTCAAAGCACTCACATCAAATAACCAACATAGAAGAAACTCTAAATGACATAGATGGAAGGCAGATAGAGAATGACAGTCAAATACATTTCTTATTGTAGCAAAACAACTTATCAACTGAGAAAGTGTAAGATTTGGAGTCAAGGTCAAGGAGGAACAACATTAGAATTTATGGAGTTCCTGAAAAGACAGAGGGAAGTAATATGATTCTTTTCCAGAATAATTGGTTGCCTAAAGTGCTAAACCTCCCGGAGTCACTTTCTTACGGAATTGAAAGGGCTCATAGGTTTTTCTCAAATCCTTCTGTATAAAAAAATCCAACTTCAGCAAGATCCATTATAGTTAAGTTTTTGTCAACACAGGATAAAGATCTGGTGTTAAAAACTGCCTGGACGAAGAGCCCCATTCAAGAAAATGGAAGAGTTATTAGATTTGATAATGACTACACATCTGTGACAAGAGCAAAAAGGAAAGTTTGTATTCCCCTCATTAAAGACCTTAAGAAAGCTGAAATAAAAGCTCAAATACTCTTCCCTGCTAGATTAAAAGTCACACTTCCAGATGGTCAGAAAATCTTTAATAATATTGAAGAAGCAACAGAATTTGTCAAAAAACATAACTTACTAGACAAAATTGAAGATATGGAACTTTCTACTCCAAGCCTAAAGAGACAAGCTACAGATGGCAAAATAACAGCAAATGACAAGTCCACAAAAAACTTAACAGGAAGTAAAGCATACGTTTCTAATTTCCAGAGGTTATTCTCCCTTGGAATAGGACAAATAATGCAAGTATGAGGTAAGATTTTAAAATAAATATTTACAACTATATGTAACTAACTCTTCTTCCTCTTTTATAGTAATTACTCTTATTATTATATAGATATTTACTTTCTGCCATTTCTCCTTCCTCTGCTATGAGATTTTTATTCCCTATATAGATTATAATATAATTAAAAAAATGGCTTATAAGCACATAAGATCTTGTCATAATCTTACAAGATCGTGATTTAATGTTTATTTTAAATTAGTGGTGTGCTGAGTGCCATCAGAATAATATTAAACTTTCATTTAGAAATAGTTTATGTGACTTTGTTCTATAACCTTAATGCATTAAATAGAGTCGCAGTAGCTTTAAATGCTGAACGGGGGTTGTGGACGCTTATATAGTCTGTCAGGAAGCTTTGTGGGCTTTAGATTGATTACATTTTTTTTGTAGGTATTAAAGTAATTATGATGGATGTTTTGGGGAGAGAGAGTGCTTCAAAAGAAGTGCGGTCTGTGGTTTTAAAAAATATTAATAGCTGCATAGTGCTACCTTGTTTAACCTGTTTTTTTCTATTTTACATGCTTTTTTGCAACCCACGAGCGCACGAAAGCTAGGAAAGCCAAAAATAACTGAAAAAGGTCATACCTGCCTCGTGTATGCAGTTCATTTTTGAATACAAAGCTTCAAGAGAACTAAATCACGAGCTATTCATTGATCCATGGTTTTGAGACTGGCGCTCTTTGTAAAAACTTCTAGTGATGACGTAATTGTTCTCTGAGCCCCGGTCGCACATAAGAAATAACTGTGACGGGTGATAAGGACGCAGCAAGGAAGTTTTCCTGCTGAGACATTCAAAATATTCTTCAAAGTAGTTTCTTGACTGTAAGTTTATAATTTCCTAACAAAATGAATGTTTACTGATTCTTCTTGATGTCGGAGACTAGATTTAATAACATATATGCTGGAAACTGTTGTAGTTGCAGTTTAATTCAGTATTCAAGGCACAATTATCACTCATGCTTCCTAGCAACGTTTTGAATTTTTTGTTTTCTAAATTTACTGATAGTGTGAGATACATGTTTAGTTATAAGGTGAATTCTAGTTAATTGTATGTAGAAATAAAATAACTTACAAACGAAGAGTAAATTACACACGAAGAGAAAATTAACATTTCTCTAACATAACTCAGACACTTTAGCTATAATGCAGCTTCACCAGATATTTAATGTAAGGTTAATACAGCTGACTGAAGGCAAAGTTGGAAAACAATGAAATAGAGCATTCCTTTATAAGTTACAGATAGATTTAAAAAAAAAAGAAAAAAGGGGGAAGGTGTAATATTGTTGCATGTTAATAAGCCGAAGTAAATATAGTTACCTGATATATAAACATCTAAATGTTTTAATAGAAAAAGAAACTGTAAAGAGAACATTATTGATATTTCTTCATAAGTCACTTTTGGAGAATTATATTTGAGAGTTCCTTCACATATGTGTTATATATCTTATCCCAAAAAATCCTAGTTTAAACATATCTCTTTTCATGTGAGCGCTGATACATTAGGAATGTTAGTTGGATAATAGAAAATTGCTTATTATTTTCAAGGGTACTTTGCATTCAGGCATTCCTAAAATATAGAAAGACGTGGTAAAGTAAGTTGATTGCATTGCTCACATAGTACTAATAATGAATTTTATGCAAGTACATAATATAACAGTAAGTGCTGAATAAACAAAACAAAAAGCTGTTTTGGGAATAACACATATCCAGTTACTTCAAAACAGCAAACACCTGTACTAGCTGATTATATTAAAGATGTTATCTTATAATTAATAACTAATATAAGCAATATTGATTTGTTCTCTTGCCAATATCAGTGATATTGACAACAATGAGGACTTGAATGAATACATTCCTGAAATATCAATATGAGAAAGTTGTATAAATGGCTTATTATTGGAACAAAAGGGGATGAATGAAATGGAGAAGGGTGTTTGAATAATGTACGTTTACCACATTTAAATAAACTTAAAATGCTCATAATAGTTTAATATTACAGATTTCAAAATATTGGTCATACTTTGCTTAGATCATACATATATAGCCCATAAACAAAATGTATAGAAGGAATAGTTGAGAGGAGAATGGGTGATAGAAGAAAAATGGAGAGAGTTTTTATGCCTTAAATATATAAATATATATTTAATACGTAGTATCATTTCAAATCATATACTTAAACTGGATGTACACTCTTTATTCATAGTTTAATCTGTATTAGGAAAATAATATCTTTTTTCATCTTAATGAAAGACTCTGATCTCTTATATTGCTTTTAAAGTCAAGCTTACATATGCTGGTTTATGAGAGCATAATCCTGTTACTCTAACATAGAGATGTTTGTCAAACATGAATATTTATTGCATGACTATTTTATTTGTAATTTGTAAAATACTTAATATGCTATCATATGTCTTGAAATGTTTTTGCGCTTCAATAACTAAACATAATGTTACATAATATTGAATAGGTTTAACTGTATACCTAATTATTAGAGGGCAGAAGCAGCAATATAAAGGTTGACTGGTTGTAGGACTGTTAGTGGTGGTGGCTAAGATGATGCTTTCATCAAGCCAGGAAATTAGGTTTCAATGTTTAGTTTTGTATATAGTGATATAACATATGATTTTCTTATTCATTTCTATTTACCTGCTCATAACTAAATTCAACAGATATATATGTACCATTCTAAATGTTCTCTTATAAATGTATGTCTTTAAATGTCAATGGCCTTAATAATCCTATCAAAAGAGGGTGTATAGTTAGATATTTGAAACTGAATAAAGTAGATATAGGTAGATATAGTTTTTTTACAGGAGACGCATATTGTTGACAGGGATATAGATAAATTATTTTTTAATGGTTATATGGTCCTTGTAGAATCCCACTACCAAACCAAGAGAAGAAGCACAATGAAACTATGGAGAAAAACATTACCAATGCCTAAAGTCATTGATACTTTCTCAGACAAGAATTGCATATTATGCCTGGCAGTTCTGGGGATAAACAAAAGATATGTAACTCTTGTAAATTCTTACTGGATACCTGGTTTTGGAGCAGTTACAACAAGGAATCATTTAGAGTTAATAATTTCCAAATCCAAAGGAGAAATAATACACACAGGAGATTTCAATTGCCTTCTCACTGAAAAAGATACTACCTAAAATGATAAATTTAGAATTTCCCCTGCAGCTAAAAAGTTAAAGAATTTTATTAATGTATTATGTCTTAGGGATATATATGATTTAAAAGAAATATACTTGTTAGAATACACCCATTATTCATATAGTTATGGTACACAAACAATAATTGATAAAGTACTAGTTACTAACAATATATTTTCTAAGGTACAAGAAGTGTTAATTAGTTCATGCCCATTATCAGATCATAATGCCTTATTTTTTAAGGTTAATATCATGCCTAAAGACTTAATAACGTGGCAAAGATTACCTGTCTACATTACTACCCTTAATGGATTTAATGAGTGGCTTCATTGGTGAAATAAAATATTTTTTAGACATCAATGATAATAATGAAACGTCAAAGGTTGTACTTTGGGATTGACTAAAATCTTATTTATATGGTAAGATCAAAAATTGGTATCTAAACAAAAGAAAACAATGGGAACTTAATAACGTGGCAAAGATTACCTGTCTACATTACTACCCTTAATGGATTTAAAGAGTGGCTTCTTGGTGAAATAAAATATTTTTTAGACATCGATGATAATAATGAAACTTCAAAGGTTGTACTTTGGGATTGACTAAAATCTTATTTATATGGTAAAATCATAAATTGGTATCTAAACAAAAGAAAACAATGGGAAAATGAATTAATACAAATACAATTAAAAATAGACGAAATAAGGAAAAGTTTAAGCACCAAGGACATAAAAACTAATTCTGAACTTAAAACATTAAATGCTAGATATGCAGAAATTGTAAATCATAAAGTGGCAATAAATCTAGAAAATTTCAAAATTCAATCCTATTCAGTGAACTCCAAAAATGTACATAGGTTGTCAGTCAAAGCAAAAAATTTAGCTAGACTAAGTCATATAAAAGAAATTACTGATAATGCAGGAGTTAAAACAAGACATGTAACAGAACACAAAAAAATTCTGGAGGTCTTCAGAGTATATTATGAGAAGGTAAATAATACAAATAGTGACTCTGCAGACAATATGCTTAAGTGTAAATTTTTGAATGAAAATATCAACAAAAGAGTAACAGAGGAACAAAATGCTAATTTGCTCAAGCCAATAACATTAAAAGAAATTAAAGAATGCATTTATAATCTTAAAAACAATAAGGCATCCGGATTAGATGAGATTATAGAAGAAATATATAGACACCTTAAAGACTTTAGAGGCAGCTTTTGAAGAATTTTGGAAAAATAAAATATCTTTCCTTCATGGAAGTATGCTATAATATCTCCAATTCTAAATCAAGATAAAGACCCTAAACTAGTATCATCATATCGACCTATATCTCTGCTAAATGTAGATTATAAAATTTTTACCTCCATACTTACTAAAAGATTGAATCAATTCATTCCCAAAATAATAGCAGATAATCAAACGGGTTTTGTTTTGAATAGGAAAGTTCAGGACAATGTCATCAGACTTTTAACCTTAACAGATGTTGCAAATAAAAAGAAAAAAGAACTATCAATTATTAGTTTAGACATAGAGAAGGCATTTGATTCTTTACCTTGGTCATACCTATTTAAAGTCTTGGAAACATTTAATTTCTCCACAGATTTCATAGAACTAATAAATAGCTTATATAAAAACTCTTTGTCGTATATTAAAATTGGGGCCTTTTTATCTAACAAAATTCAAATACTAAAAGGAACTAAGCAAGGTTGTTATTTGCATTGTCAGTAGAACCGTTTGCAAATTACATAAGAAATAACAACAACATAAATAGCTTTATTGTTAATTCAAATTATGCTTCTAAAATACAATTATTTGCTGGCGATATAATATTAACCATAGGACATTTAGACTCCTCAATAAGGCATATTACAACAGCTATAGGACATTTTGAGAAACTTTCAGGTTTAAAATTCAACAGCAATAAATCTGAAACATTATTGGTAAATAAAAAAGTAAGTTCTGAATAGAGAAAACACAGTAATTTTAGTTGGGGGAATGACACTCTTAAATATCTAGGAATATATATAAAACCTAATCGGAAAGAAATTATACAAGTCAATTATAGAAACTTGTTAAGTATAATCAAAGAATATATAAACAAATGGAATAAAATGTTCTTTACTTTTGAAGAAAAGTTAACACTAATAAAAATGTGTATTCTTCCAAAAATATTGTTCCTTATTCAAACCATAATTATTAGCCCTCCAAAAAAAAAATAAATAAATAAAACAGCTCAATTCACTTCTAATTAAGTTTTTATGGTTCCCACAAAAAACAAGAATAAAGTATGATTGGCACAATATAGATTGGGAAAAAGGTGGAATTGCATTTCCAAACATAGAACTTTATGCTGAATCAGTTATAATTCACATCATAAGCAAGTGGTTTAAGTAACAAGTATACTTCAAGCTGGAAAAATCTACACATGAATATTCTACTATCTAATGCTGATGAAGCAATAAACAATGACTTTTTTACTGAAAATAACAAACTTGTTTTAGTAGTAAAGGACTCAGTATATAAAGAAAATAAACATGAAAAGTTGCCACATTGTGCTAGCTACATACTAAACAATTTTTAGGAAAATTATGAACAGAAACTGCATAATAAGAAGTTATGTACCTACCATAACGTTCCATGTTAGTTGTCTTCTCTCGCCTTCTTTCTTGCTTGATGGGTTCGGAGCCGATCCCTCGGCTCCGACTCGGCACTTGCTTTAGCTCGAGAACTCCTTTTACCAGCTCGAGGCAGCCCCATATCCCATGATGCAAGGCAGGAAGTACCCAGATCTCGTTTGTTGACAAAAGGGCAATAACACCAAGCATAACATACTTCCCAAAGGAAGAAGAAACTTACAGATGGAAAAAGGACCAGGTCTGAATGGTCTTTAGCATAACAGTTTCTTATACAAGGTCTGTCCAGGCCAGGGGAAGGAGGGAGGGTCGCAAGAAAGAAGGCGAGAAGACAACTAACATGGAACGTTATGGTAGGTACATAACTTCTTAATGTTAAGTTGTCAATCTCGCCTTCATTCTTGCTTGATGGGACCGCGTCCCTAGCACCTCTATCCTGGGTGGCTCAATGGAACAAACTCTTGAGGACTGTAGAGCCAAAACTGGCTCTGTCCCTGGAGGCCAAGTCCAATTTGTAATGGGAAACAAAAGTGTGAGGAGTGGCCCAAGTGGCGCTGCACAAATAGTGTCCAAAGGTAGTCTAGCTTGAAAAGCTGTAGAAGTAGCTAAACTCCTAGTTGAATGTGCTTTAGGTTTTGAGCACAGCTGTTTTCCCCTGATCGTATAAATTTCAGTGATGACCGAAGAAAGCCATCTGGACAAAGTCACTTTAGAAACAGGTAGGCCTTTTTTATTATCCGCATAGGAGACAAAAAGTTGATCAGATTTTCTAAATTTTTTTGTTCTGTCCAAATAATATCTGAGCTGACGGTGGACGTCAAGATAATGTAGCTTTTGTTCAGCTCTATCTGAATAGTTAGGAAAAAATACGGGGAGATCAATGGATTGATTCAGATTGTTTTTTGAAGCGACCTTAGGTAAAAATGATGGATTAGTTCTCAAAGATACTCTGTCTTTGTGAAAAATCAAATAGGGGGGTCGAACCGAAAGAGCATGAAGTTCAGACACCCTCCTGGCAGATGTAATAGCCACTAGGAATAAAGTTTTCCAAGAAAGATATTTCAGGGAACAAGAAACAGCTGGCTCGAAGGGGAATAATCAAGGATGTCAGCACTAAATTTAGATCCCACTGAGGAGGAGGATTCCTGATTGGAGGCTTTAGTAGGAAAATTCCTTTCAAGAAGGCCCTGCAGAGCCTATGGGACATAATATTATGATCTGCTATCCCGACATGAAAATTAGAAATAGCAGCCAACTGAACTCTGACTGTTGAGGAAGAGGAGCCTGCATGAAAAATCTCTGCTAAGAAGTCCAGAACTGCCTGGACAGGGGCAGTAAAAGGATCAATATTTTGGGCCTTAGCCCAATAAGAGAAACGTCTCCATTTGCTTGTATAAATCCTCCTGGTAGAGGATTTTAGTGAAGCTACTATGATATCTCTAACTGGGTTAGAGATCAAAGGAAGCCTGGCTAAGGAAGGAAGTGGAGCAACCATGCTGTGAGGTTGAGAGAAGGGATTGACCGGTGCAGCTGACCGGATTGGTGAATCAGTAGATCTGGCACTGGGACCAGATGCCACGGCTGCACCAAAAGGTGACGATGGAGGAACGGGAACCAAACTTGTCGAGGCCAGTAAGGGGCAATGAGAATCAATTTGGCTCTCAAAACGGTAGCTTTCTGGATCACCTGAGGGATCAGAGGAAATGGAGGAAGGCATAAAGAAGTCCCTGGGGCCAAACCTGGGTCAGAGCGTCTCTGGGGATGGCCTGATAGAGGGAAGAGGCTGAAGAAGTCTGGACATTTGCTGTTTTGGGGAGTAGCAAAAAGATCGCAACATGGACGACCCCATTCCAGAAAAATCTCTTCCGCTATGGATTACTTGAGAGACCACTCGTGAGGCATGAGAATAGCTCTGCTCAATCTGTCCGCTATAATGTTGGTTTTCCCAGGGATATGCGTTGCTACCAGAAACCGATGAGAGGAGATCGCCCATTGCCATAGTCTGACCGCTTCTCGACACAAGGGGTAGGACTTGGTTCCGCCCTGTTTGTTGATATACCAAACTACAGACATGTTGTCTGTGAGGACTGCAATTGTCCCTATGGGAAGAAAGTCGTTGAGGGCTTGCAACGTTAAAAGCACTGCTCTCATCTCCAGGACATTTATGTGCAGATGGTACTCGAACGGATGCCACGTCCCATGAACCATCCTGCCCTGATAATGACCCCCCCACCCCATCAGGGAGGCATCCGTGGTGACAGTGGCTATCGGGGACGGAGGTACAAAGCACCTGCCTTGGTGAACCTGAGACGATGTGATCCACCAAGCAAGATGTTCTTTGCATGTTTGTGTCACCAGAATCTGGTGACGCATTGGGAGTTGCTGGTATGACCACTGTGTGAACAGCATCCACTGAAGGAGGCGCATGTAGAATCGAGCCAGGGAAGAAGAGTAATGGCCGCAGCCATGAGACCTAATACCTTTAGAACCATTCTGGCCTGTACCTTCTTGCTGGCCAGAATGATCCTGACATGAGTCTGAATGTCTGAAACTCTTTGTTCTGTAAGGGTAGCTGACATCCGAACAGTGTTTAAGTTTGCCTATGAAGGTAATAGACTGGCAGGGCGATAAGGATGACTTTTCAAGTTGACTGAGATGCCCAAATGAGAACAAAGGTCTATTGTGTAATCCCTGGCTTGTATAAGCTGATGCCTGGTGGTGGCTGACAGGAGCCAGTCGCCGAGATACGGAAACACCTGGAATCCTTGGCGTCTCAGGTGAGCCGTGACCACTGCCATGCATTTGGTGAACACTCTGGGGGCTGTAGTGAGACCAAAGGGCAGGGCTCTGAACTGGAAATGACTGGACCCCAGCCGAAAGCGGAGAAATCTCCTGGAGCGTCTGTGAATTTTGATGTGATAGTACGCATCCTGAAGATCTATTGAGCACATCCAGTTGTCCTTCTGTAAGAAGGGCAGAATTGACTGAAGAGTGACCATTCAGAATCTTGTCTTCCTGACAGACTTGTTGAGTCTGCTGAGATCCAATATTGGTCTCCAGTCTCCCGTCTTTTTGTGGACCAAAAAGAACCTTGAGTAGATTCCGGGCTCTGAATGGCACTTTTTTGCAGTAGTTTTGCGATTTCTAACTCTGCAATGTCCCTTAGACCGGGTGGTACATCTGGAAGGGAACTTGAGGGGAAGGGACTTTCCTCGAAAGGAATTATGTAACCCTTGGATATGATCGACTGTACCCATCTGTCTTGAGTGAGGGAATGCCAGGCTTCTGGGTACAGTGATAATCTTCCCCCGACTGCCTCCAAGGAGGGACAGCCGGGCAACACCTCAGGGATGCTGAAAGGGCTTCTCAGGAAGAGACTCCCTGTTGCCCTGGTTCTTCGGACCCCCTCTGCCTCTAGAGCGTCTGTTGTTGTTAACCCCTCTGCCTCTAGGGGTAAACTGACCACGTGAATCCGGCGTGACTTCTTGGGATTTACGGAACCACATCTTCCCACCCTTCTGTCCTTTGGGATAAGGCCTAGAAGGGGTGGAAAACGGACTCCAACAGCAGAAAGAGTCTTGCCGTCCTGCTCACACCTGGTCAAGGTCTCCTTCACCTGAGGGCCAAACAAAGCTGACCCATCAAAGGGAGAATTTGTGAAGGACGCCTTAAAGGGATCCGCAAAATCACATAGCCGCATCCAGGCTTGGCGTCTAAGAGCCACACCTGTGCCTGCGGCTCTACTCGCTCCATCCGCAGCATAAGATATTAGCCGCATGGAGGAGTTAGCAATGGAATTTAGGGTTCCTAGCTGCGAAGCAATCTTTTCTTGGGCCCCTGCAGCTGTAGGATCCTGAACTACTTCTCCCAGCTCCTTCAGGATATCTCTCTGGAGTCTGGTGAAGTGACAAAGATAATTCAGCGAACGCATAGCAAAGGTCGCTGAGGAAAACTTCCGCTTGCCGTACCTATCCATGGTCCTAGAGTCCTTATTAGGAGGATGGACGGTCACGGAAGGATCTGCAAGTTCCTTTTTGGTGGCCGCAGCCACCACCATGGCATCAGCAGGGACACCTTTGGTAAGGAATTGTTTGTCACTAGGGGCAGTGATAAATTTAGAAGGCCTCCTAGGGACTGGCTCTACAGAGTCAGGAGCTGTCCACGCCTTTCGTGCAATAACCTGCATAAGGGGGTCGAAAGGCAGAGACACCCAGGAGGTGGAGGGCCGAGATCCAAACGCCTCTAGGTATACTGACTCATCCTCAGAGGGATTGTTGGTGGGCCAGTTTCCCTCTGTTTCAGAAGTTCTAGGATGTCTGAGAAGGAGACATCCTCAGAGGGGATCTAGGGATCCCTCTGACTCATCAAAGTCAGTATCCAGTGACAGACTCAGGGAGTCTACATGCTTCCTCTTACAAGTCCTCTTCCTAGGAGGATCTCCCGAAACATCAGGAGAATCCTCGGAAGAGGGGAAATTCCCAATGGGGAAACCTGAGGCGGAGGATCTCTGGGTCTTGTAGCAAGAGAAGTGGCAGAGATGTCAACAGGTACAATAGAGGGAGGAGCTACGGGAAGAGACTGCTGACTGATACCAGTGGCCAGTACACTCTTCATCACCTCGAATGCTCCCCTCCCAGGCAGGTCCGAGAGAACCCGCTCCGAAGAGCTAGGAACTCCAGGGGCCACCGAAAAGGAAGTCTCCGAGGCAGATGTCGGAGCCGAGCTCACCAAGGCCGAGGCTCCAAGGGGAAGAGCGGGCTCGGACAAGGGTCCGATGCCACTCACCCCCTCGGAGGAGACCATGGAAGCCCGACCACCGAATCCCTCTAAGGAAGAGGAGATAAGAGTAGGGGCTGAAGGAACAGAAGGAGGTATCCGTCCTCCAGCCGTAGCAGTAACCATGCCCGAAGACTCCAACTCCAAACTCTGGGGTAGAGTCGAAGGAGGAACAGTAACGGGGTGTGGACCAACAGTCTGCTGAGACGGACTGTGTAGCATTTGGGCCAGTACCTGTGACTTGAGCAATCTACTGACCACTCTCTCTAGGTCATGATCTGACAACCTGGATGACCTTGAAGATCGGCTCCGATGGCTCCGCTCCGATAGAAGAGGGGAACCCGGAGCCGAAAGTATCGGCTCCAAGGAAGGAGACCTCGACCTCTTCCTGGAATGGGCCATCGGAGCCGATACTACTGATCCTGTCGGCACCGATTTCTCGGAGCCGGCAGAACGTCTCGATGTATCGGCTCCAGCCGGAGCCGATACAGCTACCAAGGTAACGGTGTCGGAGCCGATCGGGGCCGACACCGATGCCTGTGCCACATGGGTGTCGGAGCCGATCGAGCCGACACCGATGCTCCGCGTGGGTGTCGGAGCCGATCGAGCCGACACCACAGTGGTCAAAGCAGGTTCGGCACCGATAGCCATCGGCGCGAAAGCTTTGTGGATCCAGAATCGGCTCCAGCCGGAGCCGATCTCGACTCTATACGAGTCGGAGCCGAGGCCGCAGGCTTAGGAACAGAAGCCTGGGCTTTGGCAGTTTTGGTTGATTTTTGTGGGGCCGACTTAGCCGGAGAGCCCTCCGGCTTAAGAAGACCCCTGAGAATCAACTTATTGCGTCTCTCCTGCAGGACTCTCTGGCTGAAGGAGTGACAAATAGCACAGGAGTCCTGCAGGTGAAGAGGGCCCAAACAGTACAGGCAAGAAGTGTGACCGTCTGTCAGAGACATCTTCTGACAGCACGAGTCACACTTCTTAAAACCTGAAACCCTCTCCTTAGACATGGTGCCTAAACACAACAGACACACACACCAGTCAAATTAAATTAAATTAATACCAAGAGGTATTTAGTAAAAAACACCAACACACACACCCTAACAGGGGGGGGATGGGATAGGGAAAATTGACTGACTAAAAATTAAAAGAGACAGGGATTTCTGTCAGAAAAAGGTTAATTTTAAAATTAAACTATCAAAAATTAGTTTAAACTAAAAAAGGGGCTTAAATATCACAAAAGTGAACAACTTACCAGGAGCTGGTAAAGAGAAGACCTCCCAAGCGGCAAACGAGATCTGGGTACTTCCTGCCTTGCATCATGGGATATGGGGCTGCCTCGAGCTGGTAAAAGGAGTTCTCGAGCTAAAGCAAGTGCCGAGTCGGAGCCGAGGGATCGGCTCCGAACCCATCAAGCAAGAATGAAGGCGAGATTGACAACTTAACATCAAGACTCTTTTAATATGAATAAAATAATGGAAATGAAAGGCAATGGACTAAATTATTGGCATCGGTTCCTAAGTACAAACGATATTCATGACACTACAAGCCTTTTAGCAAGGTATAACACAAATCAAGATAACTGGTTAAATATTCAAATTTTCAGGGAACATCTAATAAAGGAATTTAAAACAAGCCAAGTGACTAATATTATATTACAGCCTAAAATAATTTTTCTTTTATGTGAATTAAATATATCACAATTTAACATGGGGTTCTCTTTATCTAAGATTTACAAGACATTAAGAGCTGACGTAAAACAACCTGAAGACTCTTTATGGAGATATATAGACAGTGTGAACAGATTTAATTTTTCTGAAAACGATAAATTATTAACACTCAGGTCAATCAATCATACAACATCATCTCCGTATTGGAAAATATTTACATGGAAGTTTTTACACAGCAGTTTCTTTACCCCACAGAGAATTGCTATAATGTTAAATAAAACTAGTCATAATTGTTGGAAATGTGATGAGAGTCTCTGTGCTGATTGGGTACACATGTTCCTTGAATACAGAGTGATTGTCCCATTCTGGCAGAAATTTAGAGATTTTATAAAGGCATTATGGACTGACAAGTGTATAATAACAGATGCACTTTTGTTGTTTAATGCTCCAATGCCAGATTGTATACCAAAATCACAAGTACATCTTCTCTGGTCTCTTTTGGCTATAGCAAGAAAAGTCATCACTTTAAACTGGAAAACCAAAACAATTGTATATTTTACTGAATTTACATTATTGGCCAAAACAGTATGTAATAGAGAACTTTTAACTCTTGCTTCTAGAACGACAAGAATGACACCTAGGAAGTTATCCTGGATGAAAATAAAAAAGTCATTAGATAAAATGTAACGATTTCAAACAGAGTAGTCTAATGTTATGAGCATTTTTTTATATAGTTTTAATATTTAGTGTTATGTCTATGTATAATTATCTGCATGATGTAAGAAGGTCATGATTTATGAAAATTAATAAAAAGAAAGTTTAAAAAAAAAAGTCTAAACGTGTTCCTAAAGTGCTTTTTTTCCCTTTTAATGGCAATGAGACTCTGATCTAGCTGCTCTTAACCTTATAAAGATCCTTTCTTTAACTTTCCCAGCTACCCTTGTTCATCCCACTCCTACTTGCCTAATTCATATCCTTTCTCCTCACTTACCTGATCTTCTTGATTCCTGCTTCACCCACTACCAATTGCTTCTGACCTTGTTATCCCCTCCCACAGTCAAATTCTGTTGAGTCATTAGTGCTTAGACCTTCAACTATTGTATTAGAATAGAAATAGACTCAATAAGGTGCCCTATAAGGGGAAGAGTTGCATAGACCAGCTGCTATGGTGTCTACTGTGGTGCGCAGTAGGAGAATCCAGATCACAGACAGAGTGCAGTGGCAGGGCTAGCCACTTGACGGTGTAAAATATGGCTCTAAGTGATTTGATCATGTCGATTGTCACCAAATGGGCATGGGTATGTGTCAGTGATAAGTGGGTTGAGGACCCGGCCTACTCCGATTTACACCATGGACTCATGCTAACAGTGCATGGGCTGTATGTGCCCCTGTTGGCCAGTGTATGCTGGCCATAAACCCCAGTGGTGTGTCCAGTTGCTCAGCAAGATAGGAACTGGGAATTTGAGCTAGGCTTTTCAGTGGTATATTGGCAGGCTAGAATAGCAGATTATAAAATAAAGGCTTTGGATCAGAGAAGTGTCTTATTGAATTTTACAGATGTTCTACCATGCTCTTTGGCAATGGCACATTTCATGCAGTGTGAAAATAGGGTGTTCCACATTTTGACCATTTGTCACACATTGTTAGGGTCTGTGTTCCACATTGGCTTCTTAAGAGGTTGAGACCTATGCATTATTAGATGGTTTTGAATAAGAAGTTATGTACCTACCATAACGTTCCATGTTAGTTGTCTTCTCTCGCCTTCTTTCTTGCTTGATGGGTTCGGAGCCGATCCCTCGGCTCCGACTCGGCACTTGCTTTAGCTCGAGAACTCCTTTTACCAGCTCGAGGCAGCCCCATATCCCATGATGCAAGGCAGGAAGTACCCAGATCTCGTTTGTTGACAAAAGGGCAATAACACCAAGCATAACATACTTCCCAAAGGAAGAAGAAACTTACAGATGGAAAAAGGACCAGGTCTGAATGGTCTTTAGCATAACAGTTTCTTATACAAGGTCTGTCCAGGCCAGGGGAAATGAGGGAGGGTCGAAGAAAGAAGGCGAGAGAAGACAACTAACATGGAACGTTATGGTAGGTACATAACTTCTTAATGTTAAGTTGTCAATCTCGCCTTCATTCTTGCTTGATGGGACCGCGTCCCTAGCACCTCTATCCTGGGTGGCTCAATGGAACAAACTCTTGAGGACTATAGAGCCAAAACTGGCTCTGTCCCTGGAGGCCAAGTCCAATTTGTAATGGGAAACAAAAGTGTGAGGAGTGGCCCAAGTGGCCGCTGCACAAATAGTGTCCAAAGGTAGTCTAGCTTGAAAAGCTGTAGAAGTAGCTAAACTCCTAGTTGAATGTGCTTTAGGTTTTGAGCACAGCTGTTTTCCCCTGATCGTATAAATTTCAGTGATGACCGAAGAAAGCCATCTGGACAAAGTCACTTTAGAAACAGGTAGGCCTTTTTTATTATCCGCATAGGAGACAAAAAGTTGATCAGATTTTCTAAATTCTTTTGTTCTGTCCAAATAATATCTGGGCTGAAGGTGGTCGTCAAGATAATGTAGCTTTTGTTCAGCTCTATCTGAATAGTTAGGAAAAAATACGGGGAGATCAATGGATTGATTCAGATTGTTTTTTGAAGCGACCTTAGGTAAAAATGATGGATTAGTTCTCAAAGATACTCTGTCTTTGTGAAAAATCAAATAGGGGGGTCGAACCGAAAGAGCATGAAGTTCAGACACCCTCCTGGCAGATGTAATAGCCACTAGGAATAAAGTTTTCCAAGAAAGATATTTCAGGGAACAAGAAACAGCTGGCTCAAGGGGAAGAATCAAGGATGTCAGCACTAAATTTAGATCCCACTGAGGAGGAGGATTCCTGATTGGAGGCTTTAGTAGGAAAATTCCTTTCAAGAAGGCCCTGCAGAGCCTATGGGACATAATATTATGATCTGCTATCCCGACATGAAAATTAGAAATAGCAGCCAACTGAACTCTGACTGTTGAGGAAGAGGAGCCTGCATGAAAAATCTCTGCTAAGAAGTCCAGAACTGCCTGGACAGGGGCAGTAAAAGGATCAATATTTTGGGCCTTAGCCCAATAAGAGAAACGTCTCCATTTGCTTGTATAAATCCTCCTGGTAGAGGATTTTAGTGAAGTTACTATGATATCTCTAACTGGGTTAGAGATCAAAGGAAGCCTGGCTAAGGAAGGAAGTGGAGCAACCATGCTGTGAGGTTGAGAGAAGGGATTGACCGGTGCAGCTGACCGGATTGGTGAATCAGTAGATCTGGCACTGGGTCCAGATGCCACGGCTGCACCAAAAGGTGACGATGGAGGAACGGGAACCAAACTTGTCGAGGCCAGTAAGGGGCAATGAGAATCAATTTGGCTCTCAAAGCGGTAGCTTTCTGGATCACCTGAGGGATCAGAGGAAATGGAGGAAGGCATAAAGAAGTCCCTGGGGCCAAACCTGGGTCAGAGCGTCTCTGGGGATGGCCTGATAGAGGGAAGAGGCTGAAGAAGTCTGGACATTTGCTGTTTTGGGGAGTAGCAAAAGATCGCAACATGGACGACCCCATTCCAGAAAAATCTCTTCCGCTATGGATTGCTTGAGAGACCACTCGTGAGGCATGAGAATAGCTCTGCTCAATCTGTCCGCTATAATGTTGGTTTTCCCAGGGATATGCGTTGCTACCAGAAACCGATGAGAGGAGATCACCCATTGCCATAGTCTGAGCGCTTCTCGACACAAGGGGTAGGACTTGGTTCCGCCCTGTTTGTTGATATACCAAACTACAGACATGTTGTCTGTGAGGACTGCAATTGTCCCTACGGGAAGAAAGTCGTTGAGGGCTTGCAACGTTAAAAGCACTGCTCTCATCTCCAGGACATTTATGTGCAGATGGTACTCGAACGGATGCCACGTCCCATGAACCATCCTGCCCTGATAATGACCCCCCCACCCGATCAGGGAGGCATCCGTGGTGACAGTGGCTATCGGGGACGGAGGTACAAAGCACCTGCCTTGGTGAACCTGAGACGATGTGATCCACCAAGCAAGATGTTCTTTGCATGTTTGTGTCACCAGAATCTGGTGACGCATTGGGAGTTGCTGGTATGACCACTGTGTGAACAGCATCCACTGAAGGAGGCGCATGTAGAATCGAGCCAGGGAAGAAGAGTAATGGCCGCAGCCATGAGACCTAATACCTTTAGAACCATTCTGGCCTGTACCTTCTTGCTGGCCAGAATGATCCTGACATGAGTCTGAATGTCTGAAACTCTTTGTTCTGTAAGGGTAGCTGACATCCGAACAGTGTTTAAGTTTGCGCCTATGAAGGTAATAGACTGGCAGGGCGATAAGGATGACTTTTCGAAGTTGACTGAGATGCCCAAATGAGAACAAAGGTCTATTGTGTAATCCCTGGCTTGTATAAGCTGATGCCTGGTGGTGGCTGACAGGAGCCAGTCGTCGAGATACGGAAACACCTGGAATCCTTGACGTCTCAGGTGAGCCGTGACCACTGCCATGCATTTGGTGAACACTCTGGGGGCTGTAGTGAGACCAAAGGGCAGGGCTCTGAACTGGAAATGACTGGACCCCAGCCGAAAGCGGAGAAATCTCCTGGAGCGTCTGTGAATTTTGATGTGATAGTACGCATCCTGAAGATCTATTGAGCACATCCAGTTGTCCTTCTGTAAGAAGGGCAGAATTGACTGAAGAGTGACCATTCGGAATCTTGTCTTCCTGACAGACTTGTTGAGTCTGCTGAGATCCAATATTGGTCTCCAGTCTCCCGTCTTTTTGGGGAACAAAAAGAACCTTGAGTAGATTCCGGGCTCTGAATGGTCTATTGTAACTGGCTGAATGGCTCTTTTTTGCAGTAGTTTTGCGATTTCTAACTCTGCAATGTCCCTTAGACCGGGTGGTACATCTGGAAGGGAACTTGAGGGGAAGGGACTTTCCTCGAAAGGAATTATGTAACCCTTGGATATGATTGACTGTACCCATCTGTCTTGAGGGATAAGGCCTAGAAGGGGTGGAAAAACGGACTCCAACAGCAGAAAGAGTCTTGCCGTCCTGCTCACACCTGGTCAAGGTCTCCTTCACCTGAGGGCCAAACAAAGCTGACCCATCAAAGGGAGAATTTGTGAAGGACGCCTTAAAGGGATCCGCAAAATCACATAGCCGCATCCAGGCTTGGCGTCTAAGAGCCACACCTGTGCTCATGGCTCTACTCGCTCCATCCGCAGCATAAGATATTAGCCGCATGGAGGAGTTAGCAATGGAATTTAGGGTTCCTAGCTGCAAGCAATCTTTCTTGGGCCCCTGCAGCTGTAGGATCCTGAACTACTTCTCCCAGCTCCTTCAGGATATCTCTCTGGAGTCTGGTGAAGTGACAAAGATAATTCAGCGAACGCATAGCAAAGGTCGCTGAGGAAAACATCCGCTTGCCGTACCTATCCATGGTCCTAGAGTCCTTATTAGGAGGATGGACGGTCACGGAAGGATCTGCAAGTTCCTTTTTGGTGGCCGCAGCCACCACCATGGCATCAGCAGGGACACCTTTGGTAAGGAATTGTTTGTCACTAGGGCAGTGATAAATTTAGAAGGCCTCCTAGGGACTGGCTCTACAGAGTCAGGAGCTGTCCACGCCTTCGTGCAATAACCTGCATAAGGGGTCGAAGGCGGAGACACCCAGGAGGTGGAGGGCCGAGATCCAAACGCCTCTAGGTATACTGACTCATCCTCAGAGGGATTGTTGGTGGGCCAGTTTCCCTCTGTTTCAGAAGTTCTAGGATGTCTGAGAAGGAGACATCCTCAGAGGGGATCTAGGGGATCCCTCTGACTCATCAAAGTCAGTATCCAGTGACAGACTCAGGGAGTCTACATGCTTCCTCTTACAAGTCCTCTTCCTAGGAGGATCTCCCGAAACATCAGGAGAATCCTCGGAAGAGGGGGAAATTCCCAATGGGGAAACCTGAGGCGGAGGATCTCTGGGTCCTGTAGCAAGAGAAGTGGCAGGGATGTCAACAGGTACAATAGAGGGAGGAGCTACGGGAAGAGACTGCTGACTGATACCAGTGGCCAGTACACTCTTCATCACCTCGAATGCTCCCTCCCAGGCAGGTCCGAGAGAACCCGCTCCAAGAGCTAGGAACTCCAGGGGCCACCGA
Organism: Protopterus annectens; assembly: GCF_019279795.1. Taxonomy (NCBI): domain Eukaryota; kingdom Metazoa; phylum Chordata; order Ceratodontiformes; family Protopteridae; genus Protopterus; species Protopterus annectens. The sequence goes on from NC_056726.1 coordinate 11,068,982, forward strand.
AGGAAGTCTCCGAGGCAGATGTCGGAGCCGAGCTCACGAAGGCCGAGGCGACAAGGGGAAGAGCGGGGCGGACAAGGGTCCGATGCCACTCACCCCCTCGGAGGAGACCATGGAAGCCCGACCACCGAATCCCTCTAAGGAAGAGGAGATAAGAGTAGGGGCTGAAGGAACAGAAGGAGGTATCCGTCCTCCAGCCGTAGCAGTAACCATGCCGAAGACTCCAACTCCAAACTCTGGGGTAGAGTCGAAGGAGGAACAGTAACGGGGTGTGGACCAACAGTCGTCTGCTGAGACGGACTGTGTAGCATTTGGGCCAGTACCTGTGACTTGAGCAATCTACTGACCACTCTCTCTAGGTCATGATCTGACAACCTGGATGACCTTGAAGATCGGCTCCGATGGCTCCGCTCCGATAGAAGAGGCAAAGCCGGAGCCGAAAGTATCGGCTCCAAGGAAGGAGACCTCGACCTCTTCCTGGAATGGGCCATCGGAGCCGATACTACTGATCCTGTCGGCACCGATTTCTCGGAGCCGGCAGAACGTCTCGATGTATCGGCTCCAGCGGAGCCGATACAGCTACCAAGGTAACGGTGTCGGAGCCGATCGGAGCCGACACCGATGCCTGTGCCACATGGGTGTCGGAGCCAATCGGAGCCGACACCGATGCCTCTGCGTGGGTGTCGGAGCCGATCGGAGCCGACACCACAGTGGTCAAAGCAGGTTCGCACCGATAGCCATCGGGCCCGAAAGCTTTGTGGATCAGAATCGGCTCCAGCCGAGCCGATCTCGACTCTATACGAGTCGGAGCCGAGGCCGCAGGCTTAGGAACAGAAGCCTGGGCTTTGGCAGTTTTGGTTGATTTTGTGGGGCCGACTTAGCCGGAGAGCCCTCCGGCTTAAGAAGACCCCTGAGAATCAACTTATTGCGTCTCTCCTGCAGGACTCTCTGGCTGAAGGAGTGACAAATAGCACAGGAGTCCTGCAGGTGAAGAGGGCCCAAACAGTACAGGCAAGAAGTGTGACCGTCTGTCAGAGACATCTTCTGACAGCACGAGTCACACTTCTTAAAACCTGAAACCCTCTCCTTAGACATGGTGCCTAAACACAACAGACACACACACCAGTCAAATTAAATTAAATTAATACCAAGAGGTATTTAGTAAAAAACACCAACACACACACCCTAACAGGGGGGGATGGGATAGGGAAAATTGACTGACTAAAAATTAAAAGAGACAGGGATTTCTGTCAGAAAAAGGTTAGTTTTAAAATTAAACTGTCAAAAATTAGTTTAAACTAAAAAAGGGGCTTAAATATCACAAAAGTGAACAACTTACCAGGAGCTGGTAAAGAGAAGACCTCCCAAGCGAAGCGGCAAACGAGATCTGGGTACTTCCTGCCTTGCATCATGGGATATGGGGCTGCCTCGAGCTGGTAAAAGGAGTTCTCGAGCTAAAGCAAGTGCCGAGTCGGAGCCGAGGGATCGGCTCCGAACCCATCAAGCAAGAATGAAGGCGAGATTGACAACTTAACATGACTTATTTACACTAATTATTGAGTTTAGAAATTATAATGCAAGTTAAAACATGTTGTTTTAATTTTATACCCAATATTAACACATCAGTGAAACAAAAGAAGTTTCTGCTCTAAGGAAACTTGTGAAAGGAACTGTAAGATAAGGGTGGGGGAGAATCAACATACACAAGGAAATTATTTGAAGGGGAGTTAATCAAAAGTAACTTTTATAAACCATACAATGCTGCTTTCATTAACAAGGTCAGCATATAAACTAAAACACTGAATACAAACAGCTTCCCCACCCTCATTTTAAACAGCAACTTTAATAACCTTTAAAATATTTGTAGTAAATGAACTGCTATACAACTTCTTTTTTACAGGATATTAAACAAAGCTGTGTGCTGTTAATATATTATTTGAATGAAAATAAAAGTTTAACAGATTCAGTTTAAAAAAAAAAAAAAAAGTAAACATTTCAATTTTATAATAGATGCCTTAACAGCATATCTTATATTATGTCATGATGACTACTAGACGTAGTGTGTATGTTTATGCTTGCATATTCACATTTGATTGTAATTATATGAAGAGGGTGAAGGTTCGATAGATACATGCATGTGGTCACATAGCTCCGTGGAGAATGTTATATAGTTATGTATGGTAGTGTGAAGCTGAAGAGGGAGTGCACATTTCAACCTGAAGTCTCTTGGTAATATAGTCTGAATAAAAAAAAAGAAGTTATGTACTTACCATAACGTTCCATGTTTGTAGTCCATCTCGCCTACACTCTTGCTGGATGGGTTTGGAGCTGCTATTCGTCTCCGACTCGGCCGATACTAAAGCTCGAGAGCTTTTAGTGGCTCGAAGCTAACCCTTATCCCATGGTGCCTCACAGCAATTCCCCAGATCTTGTTTGCAAGAAAGCAATAAGTACCTAACAGTTATGAAATTATCAGAAGCTGTATACATACAGACAAAAAAATATGCAATATTATCCATGCCAGGTGGACAACAACTACACCAGGTCAGACAGCACCAGTATAGTCCACCAGATCCTCCAGAAACAGGAAGGGGGTGGGGGGGGGGATACAAGAATATATGCGAGATGGACTACAACCATGGAACGTTATGGTAAGTACATAACTTCTTTATGTTATGTAGTCCTATCTCACTGTAATTCTTGCTGGATGGGACAGCATCCCTAGCACCTTTATCTTGGCTCAAATGAAGAGACTCTTCAGCACAGTGGACCCAAAGGATGACCTGTCCTGGGAAGCCAAATCCAATTTGTAATGAGTGACAAAAGTATGTGGTCTTGCCCAAGTAGCTGCTGCACAAATAGTAACAACTGGGAGCCTAGATCTAAAGGTACATGAAGTAGATACTGCCCTAGTAGAATGGCCTTTTTCTTTGTTGGGTAACTGTTTGCCAGCAGTTTGATAAGCAAAGGAAATGCAATCTGAAAGCCATTTTGAATGAGTAACTTTAGAAACAGACAAGCCCTTATTTTTGTCCGAAAAAGAAACAAATAAATGATCTGATTTTCTGTATTCTTTAGTCCAATGTAAGTAAAACCTGAGAATGCTGTGAACATCTAATTGGAGTAATATGTACTCAGATTGATTAGAATGGTTTAGAAAAAAACACTGGTAGCTAAATAGTAGTGTTGAGATTATGCTCTGAGCATACCCTGGGAAGAAAGGAAGGGTTTGCCCTGAGTAAGACTCTATCCTTGTGGAAAATAATGTAAGGAGGTTGAAAAGTAAGGGCTTGCAATTCCGAGACTCTCCTAACAGAAGTTATGGCTACTAAGAATAGTGTTTTCCAAGATAAAAATTTCAGATCCGATGAAGAAGAGGGCTCAAAGGGTGCAGACATTAATGATGTGAGAACTAAGTTCAGATCCCAGGGTTCTGATGGTTGTTTGATCAGAGGTCTGAGAAGGAGAACTCCCTTCAAAAATGTTTTGCACAAAGAGTGTGACATGATGGGATTTCCCATGAAGCCAAAATGGAAATTAGAAATGGCAGCTAACTGAACTCTGACTGTAGCGACTGCAGCTCCTTCATGAAAAATTGACGCAAGAAAGGATAAAATAGATTCTATAGGAGCTGTGTAGGGATCTAAGCCTTGGTTTGTAGCCCAAATAGAGAACCTTTTCCATTTGCTGGAGTATAACTTCCGAGTGAAAGGCTTATGGGATGAAATCAGAATGTGTCTGAATGAAGGGGAGAGGGAGACACACCTGGCTATTCGTGGAACTGGAGCAACCATGCTGTCAACTTGAGGGTGTGGATGGTGTGGATGCTGGGGTGTAACTGCCCCAATTGATGAATCAGGAGGTCTGGAGATGGTTTCAGAGTCCATGGTTCCTCCAAATGTTAGGGCCACAGGAAGGGAAACTATATTTGTGGAGGCCAGTAAGGAGCAATGAGGATCAGGGTACTCTTCAACTGTTTTGCTTTCTGTATTACCTTTGGGATGAGCGGAAAAGGTGGGAAGGCATAAAGGAGTCCCGGGGGCCAATCGTGGACTACAGCATCCCTGGATGACATCCTCGGTTGGGGAATTAGGGCAAAGTAGCTGCTGCATTAGGTGTTCAGGTGTGTGGCAAATAGGTCGCAGCAAGGGTGGCCCCATCTGTGAAAGATCTCTTTCGCAACTTCTGCATTCGGGGACCACTCATAAGGCATAAGAATTGATCGGCTGAGTTTGTCTACTATCACAATGGATTTCCCCGGGATGTGCGTTGCTACCAAAAAACGTTGAGTGTCCATCGTCCATTTCCAAACTCTTAAGGCCTCTCGGCAAAGTGGGTAATATTTGGTTCCCCCTTGCTTGTTTATGTACCATACGACAGACATGTCTGACTGGATCGCAACTGTCCCGGTGGGAAGAGAGCTGTGAAGTGCTTGCAACGCATATAGCACTGCTCTCATCTCCAGAACAGTGATGCGCAAGTGGTTCTCGTGGTTCTGCCAAGTTCCTTGGACCGTCATTCCCAGATATTGCCCCCAACCACCCTATATGGGAAGCATCCGTGGTCAAAACTGCTTTCTCTTGGGGAGGAACAAGTGGACAACCTAAGAGAAGTTGTTCTGTATGCAACCATCATGTCAGATCCTTCTTGCAGGTGTTTGTTATGAAAATCTGCTGAGACAAGGGAAGTTCCTGCATCGGCCATTGGGCAAATAGTAGCCACTGAAGTATTCTCATGTGTAGACGGGCTAGAGGAACTAATAGGATAGAGGAAGCCATAGTCCCTAGGACTTGAAGGACTACCCTGGCCTGAAATTTGTGACTGTTTAGCAAGGATCTGACTTGGTTGTGTGAGACTCTACTCTTTCTGGTGTTAGTCTTGCTGACATGGTGGTTGTGTCTATTTCTGAGCCTAAGAATACAATGTGCTGCGAAGGAGATAAGGTTAAATTTTTTTTAGGTTGACTGGGATGCCCAAACTGGTGCACAAGGATAGAGTCTCGTCCCTGGTTCTGATGAGTTGATGCTTGGTGGTAGCAGTGAGGAGCCAGTCATCTAGGTATGGAAACACCTGGAATCCTTGACATCTCAGGTAAGCCATTACCACTACCATGCATTTGGTGAGCACTCTGGGGGCAGGAAGTGACACCAAAGGGCAGTGTTCAGAACTGAAAATCACTGTCTCCCAGCCGGAAGCGTAACTGTCTCCTGGAGCACCTGTCCATTTTGATGTGGTAGTATGCGTCCTGAAGATCTATTGAGGACATCCAATTGTCTTTCCCAATAAAGGGGAATATCAACTGCAGACTGATCATTCGGAACTTCGATTTCTTTACGGACTTGTTGAGTCTGCTGAGATCTAGAATTGATCTCCAGTCCCCTGTCTTTTTTGGAACTAAAAAGAATCGAGAGTAAGTTCCGAATCCTATTTGTTATGTGGGGACTTCTTGGATGACTCTTTTTTTGCAGCAACAAGATAACCTCTGATGATGCACGGTCTAGTTGAATGTGTGGCATGTCTGGTAGAGACCGGTTTGCTGGGGGGTCGGAAACAAAGGGAATCAGATAACCTCTGGATATTATGATGTGTACCTAACGATCTTGTGAAATGTTTAGCCAGGCGCTTGGGTACAGCGACAGATGACCCCCGACTGCCTCCAGAGATAAACAGTCAGGCAACCTCTCAGGGGCAATAAAAGGGACGATTAGAGGAGAAGGTTTCTCTATCTCCCTGGTGTTGCCGACCTCCTCTGCCGCGAGGATGGCGTCTTCCATTATATCCTCCCCCTCTGCCTCTAGGGGAGGGTTGACCTTGTGCCTGAGGGAAACCTTTTTGGGATTTATGGAACCACATTTTCCCTCCTGTATTACCCTTGGGATAGGGTCTAGATGGGAGGGAGAAACGGACTCCGACGGCAGATATGGTTTTCCCTTCCTGCTTGCACCTGGTCAAAGTCTCTTTCACCTGAGGTCCAAAAAGAGATGAACCGTCAAAGGGGACGTTAGTGAAGGAAGACTTAAAGGATTCCATGAAATTACAAAGATGCATCCAAGAATGTCTCCTGAGAGAGATTCCTGCTGCGGCTGCCCTACTCACTCCGTCCTCTGAATATGATATAAGCCTCATGGAGGAGTTAGCTATCGACGTAAGTGTGGAGAGCTGCACAGAAACCTTATCCATGGATCCCGGAGCTACTGAACCCTGAAGGGTATCTCCCAACTCCTTCAGGAGATCCCTCTGAAAACGAGTAAAATGGGTAAGGTAATTCAGCGATCTTAAAGTAAATGCCGCTGAAGAGAAGGCATGCTTCCCATACCTATCCATCATCCTAGACTCCTTGTTAGGAGGATGGATATTAGAAGATGTTTCGGACAACTCCTTCTTGGTGGCTGCTGCTACCACCATAGCATCAATGGGAATTCCTTTGGTAATAAAAGACTTATCTTCAGGTGCTGTCATGAATTTATTTGGCATCCTCAGGATGGGCTCCACTGAGTCTGGGTAGGTCCAGGCTTTCCGCGATATGACCCCTAAGAGTTGGTCATAAGGCGGTGTCACCCAAGAGGTGGAAGGTTGGGAAGCAAAGGCCTCAAGATACACTGATTTATCCTCAGTAGGGTTAGAGGTCTTCCGATCACACCTCTGTCTAAGGATTTCTAGGATGTCAGAAAAAGGAGACATCCTCAGAGGGGGATCTAGGGGACCCTTCTGATTCCTCCAAATCAGTGCCAGAAGTGACAGACTCAGATGAGTCAACATGCTTCCTCTTACACAGTCTCTTCCGAGGGAGCTCTTCAGTGAGATAATCTGGGGAGGTCTCAGAAGAGGGGGCAACTTCAATAAGGGCTACTTGGGTCTCTGGTTCCCTACGCTGTGGGGGTGACCGACAAGAAGAGGTTGCTGTCTACTGTTGGTGGGACACAGGTTCCAAAGATATGACTTTTGCAGAGGATAAAGCCTTCTCTATTGCGTCAAAAGCCCCCCCCCCCCCGCTCCGAAGAAGACCTCCACTCCGAGGAGACGGATGGTCGGCTCCTAGCCTGGGGGAAAGGCTATGAAGCAGATGTGGGAGCCAAGCTGAGTCGAGTCGAGGCACAGAGAGGGAGGGTTGGTTCCAAAGAAAACCCAGGATGAATGTCCCCCTCTGAGTCGACTCGAGAGAGTCGGCTCCCAGATCGCTTGGCTCCAAATGAGCCACTGAGGATAGAGTAATTAGTTCTGAGGAAGCAGGGAGGATCCCCGGAACTGATGGATCCAAGACCGAAGAACCTGAAGTGATTGGGTCCAAGAGCAAAGCAGTCGGAGGAGGAGCAGTGGTTTGTAAAAGGGTCAGCTCCAAAGCCTTTGGGTCCGGAGGGGCCAATTTCTTTGCCAGAGCTGGATCTGAAAGCAACCTCTTCACCACCCGCTCAATGTCCTCATCTGAGAGTGTTCTGGGGGATCTGGTGGAGACAGAAGGAGATATCCTCCTCTCCAAAATGGGAGATCTCAAAGTAGGTGACACAGGATCAATATCAGGTAACTCTCTCAGTACCAAATGTTGCCTTGGCACCAAGGAAACTGATGGTACCGATGTGGAAGAAGCTGAATTGGAGCCAGACTTCCTTGGCTCCAACGCTATGGTCTTTTCTGATGGCTCCGAAACTGGGGCCGAAGATTTATGTTTCGAAGTCTTAGGAGCTGCCTGACCAAGTTCCAGCTGTTCCTGGAAGGAACTGGTCGTAAGACCCCTATCAATTAATCTATGTTTTCTCTCATTCAAGACCCTGGTACTGAACGCATGGCAAAAGATACAGGGCTCTTGCAAATGAGCTTCACTTAAACAGTACACGCAACTGGTGTGACTGTCTGTCAGAGACATCTTTTGTGAGCATCTATCACATTTTTTAAACTCTGAAGGCCGATGGTCCTTTTCTGTAGACATTCTAACAGAAAAAACTATAGTCTAGCTAGAGAAGACAACAATACTAACTAAACTAACTTAAACGGGCCGTACAATCCTATGAGGAAAAATAGGGGTCAAAACTCTCAGAACAGTCACAAAATAATAAAACAGTAATAAAAAAAGTAATTGAAGAAGAAAAGGTTGGAAAAGGACAAGATTTAGTTAATAAATCTATTAGTTAGCAAACGAGCCAGTAAGGAGACAACCTTGAAGCTTTCGCAGCAAACGAGATCTGGGGAATTGCAGTTAGGCACCATGGAATAGGGGTTAGCCTCGAAACAGTAAAAGCTCTTGAGCTTTAGTATCGGCCGAGTCGGAGCCAAATATCGTCTCCGAACCCATCCAGCAAGAATTATGGAGAGACAGAAAGTACAGTTTTGTACCTACCATAAATGTAGATGTCCGATAGGCATGCATCTGCAGTCCTTACAAATGGGTTGTCCTGTCGTCAGGCAGCCCTTCGGTCGGCCGGATTCCAAAGTCTGGGTCTGGCCTCGGCTGGTGTCTCACTTCACCCGACGTCATAGTTGCAGTTCTTCGGGTATAAAGGCATCAGCCGACGCCATTTTCCTCAGTGTTTCTTGCCCCAGATGCCAGGAGCCCTCTAGGAAGGCTAAATTTGGATAAATGCAAATGGTTCCAAATAGTAGAGAGCAAACAAAAAATAAGCATGTATGTACATATATACAAACAAATACACCATAATAGATTCCCCAGCTAGCTACAAGATGGGCAAATACCCTAGGAGTACCACAGAGGGAAGGAGGGTGGGTAATCCTGACTGCAGATGCATGCCTATCGGACATCTACATTTATGGTAGGTACAAAACTGTACTATGTCCTTCAAGGATGCATCTGCAGTCCTTACAAATGGGTAGAATACCATAGCCAAACTGGGGAGGAGGAGAAATAAGATTATGGTGTAGTTAAGATCCCTTGCAAAACAGCAGTGGCAAAACCTGCTCGGGATCTGGAGTATAAAGGTAAATTATAATGCTTGGCAAATGTATGCACGGAGCTCCAAGTAGCAGCCTCTAAAATGTCTTTGGTAGCCACTCCTCGTAGAAAAGCTGTGGTAGTGGCTGTTGCCCTTGTAGAGTGAGGCCTGATGTTTTCTGGAGTTTTCTTCCCATGGTAGGAGTAACAAAATCTAATGCAATTTCCTATCCACTTAGAGATTGTCTGTTTTGAAATTGCTTTTCCTTCCATTCCTGTTGCATATGCTACCAGTAGTTGGTCAGTTTTTCTATTGCCCTTCGTCCTGTCCAGGTAGTAGCGTAGTTGTCTATGTACATCCAAGGTATGCAACAGTCTTTCCCCCCTGTTCTGTGGGTTGGGGAAGAATGTAGGTAGATGAATAGCTTGATTTAAGGATATCCTGGAGACCACCTTTGGCATAAAAGTAGGATTTGTTCTCATGGACACTCTATCTTGATGGAAGATCAGGAAGGGCTGTACTGCCATTAATGCCTGTAGCTCAGATACCCTTCTTGCTGAAGTGATTGCAAGCAGGAAAGCAGTTTTCCATGATAAGTATTGTAAGTCTGCTGTTGCTGCTGGTTCGAAAGGAGGGAGTGTCAACTTTTCTAGCACAAAGTTCAAGTCCCACGCTGGCAATGGTGGCTTCCTAGGTGGTTTTACATTTTAATTCCTCTTAGAAACTGCCTGAGCAGAGGATGTGAGAAGACTGGAGGATCCAAGTTGTATTCTGCTGAAATAGCTGATGCATGAATCTTAATGGAAGAATAGGACAGGCCGTTGTGGAAGAGCTCTGCCAAGTATTCCAGGATGTTGGCCATGTTTACCAGTGACAAATTTTCTCCCTTTGCAGTACTCCAAATGTGATATCTTTTCCATTTTGCTGAATAATTTTTTCTTGTTGAGGGTCTGCGAGCCTCCAAGATAATGTCTTTAACCCTTTGGGATAAATTTGGGTTATTTGGTCTTATGCAATGTTCCAGGCAGTCAGCTGCAGTGTTTTCAGGTTTGGATGCAGGGTGTCGTAGTTGTTCTGTGTTAACAGTAAGGGAACTAGAGGTAGAGTCCATATTTGTTCCCGAGACATGCTCTTCAGTAATGGGTACCAATGTTGCCTTGGCCAGTCAGGAGCTATCAGGATGATCCTTGGACGGTCCTCTTTGATTTTCAATAGCACCTTGTGCATCAAAGGAAGTGGTGGGAATGCATATGCTGTCAGGTTTTTCCAACTGAAAGATAGGAGTCCACTTTCCAAGCAAGTGGGTGGTACGTCCTTGTGCAGAATTTCTTCAGTTGGTGATTGCGTGGGGATGCAAATAAGTCTATTTCTGGTAGTCCCCACTTTCTTGTAATGGTTTTGAAGATGTCCGGATGCAGCATCCATTCGTGGGCATCCGTGGTAGTTCTGCTTAGTATGTCTGCTAGAATGTTTTCTTTTCCTGGCACAAACATTGCTTGCAACTGAATGTTGAAGCTCAGGGCCACATTCCAGAGGTCCATTGCCATCCGGCATAGAGGGTACGAATGTGTGCCTCCCTGTTTGTTGATGTACCACATAACTGTGGTGTTGTCTGTCCTTATCAACAGTTGACCTTGTCGAAGAAATGGTCTGAATGTCTGAATTGCCAGTTTTACTGCCAGCATTTCCTTTTGATTTATGTGTAGGTGCAGCTGGTCTTGAGTCCATAAGCCTTGTATGCACTTGTCCAGCATGTGTGCCCCCTAACCGAGGTCTGAGGCGTCCGTTGTGATTGTCTGGCTTGGTTGAGTGCTGTGGAAGGGCAGTCCTTTGTTTGATTGACAGGCCTGAGCCCACCATTGGAATTCTTGTTTCAGGCATGGGATTATTGGAATTTGGGTTTCTAGGCTGTGCTTGTGCTGAGACCATAAATTCCTTAGGTACCACTGTAACTTTCTCATATGCAGTCTGGCATGTGGAACCAATATTATGCAGGATGCCATGAAACCCAAGGCTTGCAGGACTTTTCTTGCTGTTAGCTGGTTCTGCTTTGTTAATGCCAAGAAGTAGAGAGGGATTTTCTCGTGTTTTTCTACTGTTAGGAATGCCATTTGTGTTGATGTGTCCAGCTCTGCACCCAAAAAGGTTATCCTTTGGGATGGTATCAGCCTTGACTTTTTTATATTGACTGTGTATCCCAGGGCTTGCAGTAGATAAATGACCCTTTTCAAGTCTTCTGTTAGCTTGTTTTTGTTGTCCGCTTGTAACAGGCAGGCGTCCAGGTAAGGGTAGATTTGGATTCCCTGAAGCCTGCAATGAGCAATTACTGATGCCAGGCATTTCGTGAACACTCTGGGCGCAGTAGATAGGCCAAAGGGCAATGCTGAGAATTGATAATGCTCTGATCCTGCAAGAAATCTGAGGTATCTTCTGCAATTTGGTCATATGGGGACGTGCAGGTATGCCTCCTTGAGATCTAGAGTTACCAGCCAAGACTCCTTGCCCAACATGGGAAGAAGCTGCTGTAGGGTCAGCATTTTGAATTTTGGGACAATGAGGAATGTGTTTAAAGCGGACAGGTCGAGAATAGGTCTCCATTGGTTTTCTTTTCTTGGTACCAGGAAGAGTCTGGAGTAAAATCCCTGTCCTTGCTCCATAGATAGTACCTTTTCTACAGCTCTCATCCTTAGTAAGTGAGTTATTTGTTTTAGAGCTTCTGTCTTTTGATTTGGAGGTAGGTTTGGCATTCCTCTCTTCCTTGGTAGAGTATGGAAGTGAAACCTGTAACCTTGGTCTATTGTCTGCAAAATCCACTTGTCTCCTGTGATGTAATGCCAGTTTACTGAAAATAAGGCTAGCTTCCCGCCTAAGGGTGCTTCTAGTTGTTCCCTGGTAGGCGGTGCTAGAGCCAAGTCACTGTGATTGTCCTGTAGTAGTGGTGGTGGCTGTATCTGTGGCTGTACCTCGCTGGTTGTTAGCCTGCCACTGACGTCCCCTGTAGGCACCTCTGGATTGACCTCTGCCTCATTCCTGCCTCTCTGAGCTCTGGAGGTGTCTGGAAAGGACCAATTCTTGGAGGGCCAATTCCTGCTAAACCTTGGAGGTTGGACCTGTAAGAAATCTTTCACTGTCTGGACAGATTTTGCCTTCTCTTCCATCTTCTTCAGCACCTGTTGTGCAGGAGAGCCAAACAAATTGATCTTGTCCATGGGAGCATCTAGTAGTTTTGATTTGACATGGTCTGGTAAGGCCTGCTCTTTTAACCATGCATGTCTTCTGATCACTGTGCCAGTCATGGCTGATCTAAAGGAAGCTTCCAGTGCATCATAGCCGCATTTTAAGGAATGATTACTGACCTGCTGAATGTTATGTACCATTTCCTGAATATATTTTTTGTCTAATGGTTCATCCGAGGACAGCTTTTTAGTTAACTGGTCTAACATAAATTCTTGATACTGGATCATGTGGAATTGACAGTTCAAGGCCCTAGCTGAAAGAGTAGCAGAAGTGTAAACGTTTTTACCCCATCTCTAAGGACCTGGATTCCCTTTCAGAGGGGAGGGGGTTTTGGCAGAGGTAGCTGCTACAGCCTTAGGTCCCTGGGAGATAGTTTCGGGATCTGCAAAAGGAGCCTTATACAAATGATAATGTGTGTCCGGGACCCTGTAGTACCTATCGGGCTTAGCAGGGGCCGGAGGTAGTGAATCAGGAGCAGTACAAGCATCATTAAATGCATCATCCACAACAGAGAGAACTGGAGGGATGGCTAAAGGCCTATGCTGTGGTAAATGCAGAAAAGTTCTAAGCCTTTTTCTAGAGTCTGAAAAATCCTGGCCCTGCCACTGAAATTGTTCCCTCATAGCATGCAAGGTTTCCCCAAAGGAAAATTCCTCAGGCGGAGAGGCAGAAGGAATGGACTCTTCAGCATCAGAGTCTTCATAAGGGGAGAAAGGACCCTCTGGAGGGTTTGAATTATCTGAATCATAAGAGGAGTCATCTGTAGAAACTGGCTCAGGGGGCTCTGCTCTAGGCCTCTTCTCTGGAGGTGGGTGAGAGGCCCTGTCTGGGTGAGGTTGGGATCCCCGGATCAAAGAAATGAGATCCTCTGCTAGACTAAGCATTTGTGAACTAGAGCTAGGCCTGTGAGAGGGGGTCTTAGCAGGCACAGATTTGGTAGATTTAGCTGCTTTAGCCCTGGCAAAGGCCTTAATCGACATGGTTGCAGGTGGCCTAGCAGCCCCACGTGCAGGGGTGGAAATATCCAAGGGTATAGTATCAGATAATTCCTGGGAACCTGCAAGCGCAGGTGTTATTTCAGAAGCCGATTCCACCAGGTTGGATGAGGCCTCGGTAGGAGGTAAGTTTTCGGCTGAAGGAAGAACCGCGAGCTCGGTTTCAGCCGAAACCGAGACACTCGCGGTTGGCTTAACCGCGGTTTCGGCCGAAACCGCGGACCGCGAGTGTCAGTCCTTTTCCTTGTGCTTTTTAGATATTTGCATAGTCGGAGGATCAGATGGCATAATGTAAGCAAAATCTGAGCCGAAAAACTCCTCAGCAAATTCCGACCGACGTCTAAGCGTCCGTCGGTTAAAAGAAGCACAGGCTAGACAAGCTGCTACGTCGTGGTCTGGGCCTAAACAAGGTAAGCAGTAAGAGTGGAAATCTTTATGAGGTATTTGTTTCCCACAAGTTAAACAGTTATTCACTTTTTCTGACATCGGCTGAGGCAAGAAAGAGTCCCCAACGGGGTACTTAGCTTTTTAGAAGTCTTCGGTAGTAGAAGAAGTATTCGGTAGTAGTAATCTCTGGTTCTGACCGACCGGCACTTGCGAACAGCTTCTGCTTCGGGTGCCATGCGGCAAGAAAGACTGAGGAAAATGGCGTCGCTGATGCCTTTATACCCGAAGAACTGCAGCTATGACGTCGGTTGAAGTGCGACACCAGCCGAGGCCAAACCCAGACTTTGGAATCCGGCCGACCGAAGGGCTGCCTGACGACAGGACAACCCATTTGTAAGGACTGCAGATGCATCCTTGAAGGACATCTACATAACATCAATATTTTAACCTAATGACAACATACATATGTGACATGGCTGCTTATTACTGACTAAATGTAAGCACATGTAATTAAAATAAGTTCATTTCATCAAGCATTTAACTCTTGTATACCCGGCTAATATTGTTAGTAATGAAGAGAACATTTATTTTAGATATTGTATATTGGTATGCATGATAACATTGACATGAACAGCAAGCTTTTATACAGACTATACAATATTGCTTAAGTAAAAGGTCATCCTATATATCCTAAATAACACTTGAGCAATAAATTATAATAGTCAGTGTTGTATATTATTTATAGTTATTTTGCAGATTGGATGTTTAAAAGTTTAAGAACCAGAGGAACCGTATTTTAAGAAGGTAATGAATAACACATTAGTAAGTGAAAAATATGAACACACAAAGAAATAAGACAACTGATACAAGTAAAGTGGCTTCCCATCTTAAATGTGATTTCATAAGATTAAGTTAATTGCGTAGATCTCTGTTATGTCAATTAGAAGTACAACTTAAATAGAGTGAATTCCATTTTATACATGTTGTTTTATTAAATTTACATAAAAGCAGTAGCAAAGATTTGTGATTAGGTAGAGCTATGGGGTTGTTAGCAAGTGGTCTGTATGAAATTTTCATCAAACCAGAAATTCTTTATTCCATGTCAGAGGATAAAAATGTTTTTAATTTAGATTTTTAATAGTTTGAGAGTGTTTGCCCATAACAAGTTGTACATATGTTACATCTGTATAAGTTGTAATAAATCAGTGTTCATTAGTTTTTAAACCATTCGTTCCCAAAGATGCCAAGATATAAATGTCTTTCACTTAATGAGTTGAGTAACCTTTTTAAAAAGAAACTGTCTAAATAAGTATTTAACATTACATAAAGCAGATATTGTTTTCCTACAATAAATTGACTGAAAATGTATGTAGATTACAAGTAAAAGACTACTAAATGCTAGTAACTTCTTCTTTCAGCTCAAAAAGAAGAGTTATTCTCAACTCTCTGGAAGAAAACACTAGGTTTACCCAATATAGTTGACACTTACTCTAATATGAAAGGTACTGCTGGGATTGGTGGTAATATAAATTGAAAAAAAAACGTATTACACTCTCAAATACCTATTGTATATCTGGAATAGGATCCAAAACTGCTAAGAAGTATGTAAACATTATAATCAAAATGAGATGTGGTGATAGCCAGCTATTTTAATTGTATTTTATCAAACAAAGACACCACTAATGAGAAAAGAGTCAGACTATCTTCTACAGCAAAACATTTAAATCACTATACAGGTTTAATGAACATAAGAAATATGTTAGACTTAAAACTACAAAGCTCTCTAAAACCTACACATTATTCTATTCAGATATGGAAACCAAACTAATATTGATAAAGTCTTTGTATCAAACGAGCTTCACTCAACAACAGAAGATGTATTAATAGTCCTGTGTCCTTTGTCTGACCACAGTGCCATAACATTTATTCTAACCTTCAGCTCAAATAACTTAATCCATTGTCAAAGGCTACCTTAATACATAATTAAAGGTTTTAATGGATAATTTCTGAAGAAATTAATCAATTCATGGAATTTAACATTGGGGAAACCCTAAAACCTATTTATTTGGTAAAATTAAACACTGGTACATATGTAAAAGAAAAGAATGGGACAAGGACTTGATTGCACTGCAAACTAATACAGACAAATTCAAGTTAAACTTAAAGCCCAATGATAAAGCTGCAAATATAGAGTTAAAAGCTAAACCAGGAATATCAAGAAATACTTCAACACAAGATTTCAATCAATCTGGAAAAAAATAAATTAGTCATAATCAGTAAACCCAAAGAATCTATATAGAATAGCTATTAGATAAAAAATATGAATAAAATAAAACACATTAAAGAGACTGTCTATAAAGAAGGGGGAAAACATCAAAATAAATCTAAAATATATATTACATTGTTTTAACAGTTATTATAAAAGAATAAAATGGAAAGGATCAATATTCTTGGCCTTAGCCCAATAAGAGAAACGTTTCCATTTGCTTGTATAAATCCTCCTGGTAGAGGATTTTAACGAAGCTACTATGATGTCTCTAACTGGATTAGAGATCAAAGGAAGCCTGGCTAAGGAAGGAAGTGGAGCAACCATGCTGTGAGGTTGAGAGAAGGGATAGACCGGTGCAGCTGACCTGATTGGTGAATCAGAAGATCTGGCACTGGGTCCAGATGCCACGGCTGCACCAAAAGGTGATGATGGAGGAACGGGAACCAAACTTGTCGAGGCCAGTAAGGGGCAATGAGAATCAATTTGGCTCTCAAAACGGTAGCTTTCTGGATAACTTGAGGGATCAGAGGAAAAGGAGGGAAGGCATAAAGAAGTCCCTGGGGCCAATCCTGGGTCAGAGCGTCTCTGGGGGGATGGCCTGGTAGAGGGAAGAGACAGAAGAAGTCTGGACATTTGCTGTTTTGGGGAGTAGCAAAAAGATCGCAACATGGACGACCCCATTCCAGAAATATCTCTTCCGCTATAGATTGCTTGAGAGACCACTCGTGAGGCATGAGAATAGCTCTGCTCAATATGTCCGCTACAATGTTGGTTTTCCCAGGGATATGCGTTGCTACCAGAAACCGATGAGAGGAGATCGCCCATTGCCATAGTCTGAGCGCTTCTCGACACAAGGGGTAGGATTTGGTTCCGCCCTGTTTGTTGATATACCAAACTACAGACATGTTGTCTGTGTGGACTGCAATTGTCTCTACGGGAAGAAAGTCGTTGAGGGCTTGCAACGTTAAAAGCACTGCTCTCATCTCCAGGACATTTATGTGCAGATGGTACTCGAACGGCTGCCACGTCCCATGAACCATCCTGCCCTGATAATGACCCCCCCACCCGATCAGGGAGGCATCCGTGGTGACAGTGGCTATCGGGGATGGGGGTACAAAGTACCTGCCTTGGTGAACCTGAGGAGATGTGATCCACCAAGCAAGATGATCTTTGCAAGTTTGTGTCACCAGAATCTGGTGACGCATAGGAAGTTGTTGGTACGACCACTGTGTGAACAGCATCCACTGAAGAAGGCGCATGTAGAATCGAGCCAGGGGAAGAAGAGTAATGGCCGCAGCCATGAGGCCTAATACCTTTAGAACCATTCTGGCCTGTACTTTCTTGTTGGCCAGAATGATCCTGACATGACTCTGAATGTCTGAAACTCTTTGATCTGTAAGGGTAGCTGACATCCGAACAGTGTTTAAGTTTGCCTATGAAGGTAATAGACTGGCAGGGCGATAAGGATGACTTTTCGAAGTTGATCGAGATGCCCAAATGAGAACAAAGATTTATTGTGTAATCCCTGGCTTGTATAAGCTGATGCCTGGTGGTGGCTGACAGGAGCCAGTCGTCGAGATACGGAAACACCTGGAATCCTTGACGTCTCAGGTGAGCCGTGACCACTGCCATGCATTTGGTGAACACTCTGGGGGCTGTAGTGAGACCAAAGGGCAGGGCTCTGAACTGGAAATGACTGGACCCCAGCCGAAAGCGGAGAAATCTCCTGGAGGGTCTGTGAATTTTGATGTGATAGTACGCATCCTGAAGATCTATTGAACACATCCAGTTGTCCTTCTGCAAGAAGGGCAGAATTGACTGAAGAGTGACCATTCGGAATCTTGTCTTCCTCACAGACTTGTTGAGTCTGCTGAGATCCAATATTGGTCTCCAGTCTCCCGTCTTTTGGGGACCAAAAGAACCTTGAGTAGATTCCGGCTCTGAATGGTCTGTTGTAACTGGCTGAATGGCTCTTTTTTGCAGTAGTTTTGAGACTTCTAACTCTGCAATTTCCCTTAGACCGGGTGGTACATCTGGAAGGGAATTTGAGGGGAAAGGACTTTCCTCGAAAGGAATTATGTAACCCTTGGATATGATCGACTGTACCCATCTGTCATGAGTGAGGGAATGCCAGGCTTCTGGGTACAGTGATAATCTTCCCCCGACTGCCTCCAAGGAGGGACAGTCGGGCAACATCTCAGGGATGCTGAAAGGGCTTGTCAGAGAGAGGCTCTCTGTTTCCCTGGTTTTTTGGACCCCCTCTGCCTCTAGAGCGTCTGTTGTTGTTACCCCCTCTGCCTCTAGGGGTAAAATGACCACGTGAATCCGGCGTGACTCCTTGGGATTTACGGAACCACATTTTGCCACCTTTCTGTCCTTTGGGGTAAGGTCTAGAAGGGGTGGAAAAACGGACTCCTACAGCAGAAAGAGTCTTGCCGTCCTGCTCGCACCTGGTCAAAGTTTCCTTCACCTGAGGGCCAAACAAAGCTGACCCATCAAAGGGAGAATTTGTGAAGGATGCCTTAAAGGGATCTGCAAAGTCACATAGCCGCATCCAGGCTTGGCGTCTAAGAGCCACACCTGTACCTGCGGCTCTACTCGCTCCATCAGCAGCATATGATATTAGCCGCATGGAGGAGTTTGCAATGGAATTAAGGGTTCCTAGCTGCGAAGCAATTTTTTCTTGAGCCCCTGCAGCTGTAGGATCCTGTACTACTTCACCCAGCTCCTTAAGGATATCCCTCTGGAGTCTGGTGAAGTGACATAGGTAATTCAGCGAACGCATAGCAAAGGTCGCTGAGGAAAACATCCGCTTACCATACCTATCCATGGTCCTAGAGTCCTTATTAGGAGGATGGACGGGTACGGAAGGATCTGCAAGTTCCTTTTTGGTGGCAGCAGCCACCACCATGGCATCAGCGGGGACACCCTTAGTGAGGAATTGCTCGTCACCTGGGGCAGTGATAAATTTTGAAGGCCTCCTAGGGACTGGCTCTACAGAGTCAGGAGCTGCCCACGCCTTTCGGGCAATAACCTGCATAAGGGGGTCGAAAGGTGGAGACACCCAGGAGGTGGAGGGCCGAGATCCAAACGCCTCTAGGTATACTGACTCATCCTCAGAGGGATTGTTGGTGGGCCAGTTTCCCCTCTGTTTAAGGAGTTCTAGGATGTCTGAGAAGGAGACATCCTCAGAGGGGGATCTAGGGGATCCCTCTGACTCATCAAAGTCAGTATCTGAAGTGATAGACTCGGGAGTCTACATGTTTCCTCTTACAAGTCCTCTTCCTAGGAGGATCTCCCGAAACATCAGGAGAATCCTCGGAAGAGGGGAAATTCCCAATGGGGAAACCTGAGGCGGAGGATCTCTGGGTCCTGTAGCAAGAGAAGTGGCAGAGATGTCAACAGGCACTATAGAGGGAGGAGCTAAGGGAACAGACTGCTGACTGATACCAGTGGCCAGCACACTCTTCATCACCTCGAATGCTCCCTCCCAGGCAGGTCCGAGAGAACCCGTTCAAGAACTAGGAACTCCAGGGACCACCGAAGGGAAGTCTCCGAGGCAGATGTCGGAGCCGAGCTCACCAAGGCCGAGGCTCCAAGGGGAAGAGCGGGTTCAGACAAGGGTCCGATGCCACTCACCCCCTCGGAGGAGACCATGGAAGCCCGACCACGAATCCCTCTAAGGAAGGTCTCAAGAGGAGATAAGAGTAGAGGCTGAAGGAACAGAAGGGGTATCTGTCCTCCAGCCGTAGCAGTAACCATTCGAAGACTCCAACTCCAAGCTCTGGGGTAGAGTTGAAGGAGGAACTGTAACGGGGTGTGGACCAATAGTCATCTGTTGAGACGGACTATGTAACATTTGGGCCAGTGCCTGTGACTTAAGTAATCTACTGACCACTCTCTCTAAGTCATGGTCAGAAAGCCTGGATGACCTTGAAGATCAGCTCCGATGGCTCCGTTCCGAAAGGAGAGGTGAAGCCGGAGCCGAAAGTATCGGCTCCAAGGACGGAGACCTCGACCTCTTCCTGGAAGGAGCCATCGGAACCGATGAAACTATAGACCCTGTCGGAGCCGACAACTTATCGGAGCCGACAGGTAGCCTCGATGCATCGGCTCCAGCCGGAGCCGATACAGCCACAAAAGTAACGGTGTCGGAGCCGATCGGAGCCGACACCGATGCCTGTGCCACATGGTGGTCGGAGCCGACACCGAAGTGGTCGATGCAGAATCGGCACCGATAGCCATCGGTGCCGAAGGCTTGGTTAAGCTAGAATCGGCTCCAGCCGGAGCCGATCTCGACTCAGAACGAGTCGGAGCCGAGGCCGCAGGCTTTGACACAGAAGCCTGGGCCTTGGAAGACTTGGCAGTCTTAGGTGGAGCCGACTTAGCCGGAGAGCCCTCCGGCTTAAGAAGGCCCCTGAGAATTAGCTTGTTTCTTCTTTCCTGCAGGACTCTCTGGCTGAAAGAATGACAAATAGCACAGGAGTCCTGCAGGTGAAGAGGCCCCAGGCAATAAAGGCAAGAAGTGTGACCGTCTGTCAGAGACATCTTCTGACAGCACGAGTCACACTTCTTAAAGCCTGAGACCCTTTCTTTTGACATGGTGTCACACAAAACACACACACACACCAATCAAAGCCTTTAATTTTAAATATACCAAAAAGGTATAAGTACCAACACACACACACACCCTAACAGGGGGGGGGATGGGATGGGTAAAGTCTGACTAAAAAAATAATAAGAGACAGACAAATTTCTGTCAGAAACAGATTAAAACTAAATAAAAACTAACAATAAGGGGTTTTTAAGTTTAAAAGGGGCTAAAATAGCGAAATAGTAATCACTTACCAGGAGCTGGTAAAAGGAGGACCTCATAAGCGAAGCGGCAAACGAGATCTGGGTACTTACCGCCTTGCATCATGGGATATGGGGCTGCCTCGAGCTGGTAAAAGTGACTCTCGAGCTTAGCAAGTGCCGAGTCGGAGCCGAGGGATCGGCTCCGAACCCAACAAGCAAGAATGAAGGCGAGATTGACAACTTAACATCATTTATTCTAACCTTCAGCTCAAATAACTTAATCCATTGTCAAAGGCTACCTTAATACATAATTAAAGGTTTTAATGGATAATTTCTGAAGAAATTAATCAATTCATGGAATTTAACATTGGGGAAACCCTAAAACCTATTTATTTGGTAAAATTAAACACTGGTACATATGTAAAAGAAAAGAATGGGACAAGGACTTGATTGCACTGCAAACTAATACAGACAAATTCAAGTTAAACTTAAAGCCCAATGATAAAGCTGCAAATATAGAGTTAAAAGCTAAACCAGGAATATCAAGAAATACTTCAACACAAGATTTCAATCAATCTGGAAAAAAATAAATTAGTCATAATCAGTAAACCCAAAGAATCTATATAGAATAGCTATTAGATAAAAAATATGAATAAAATAAAACACATTAAAGAGACTGTCTATAAAGAAGGGGGAAAACATCAAAATAAATCTAAAATATATATTACATTGTTTTAACAGTTATTATAAAAGAATAAAATGGACACAAACTCAAATAATAATGAACTAATTGATAGATTTTGAGGGAAAATACACATAATAAATTAACTAATGACCAGAAAAGTAAAACTGACAAGTCATTTTCTTTCAAAGAATTGAAAGATCAGATTAAAAGTCTCAAAACCAACAAGGCTCCAGGATTAGATGGCATAATCCCAGTGGTATAAACTGTTACCTGATAATATTCTAAAAACGTTATGGAATGTCTTTAAAGAAATCAAATGCTCTAATACCCCCCCCCCCCTTGGAGATGCTCTGTAATTACACCTATTTTAAAGTCAGATAATGATTCTGTATTATATTCTTCTTAAAACCCTATCTTATTTTTGAATGTAGACTACAACATTTTCATGTTTATACTAGCAAAAAGACTAGACCATATACTCTTGGGATTAATAAATGAGGATCACGCTGGATTTATAATAAACAGAAGAATACAAGACAATATTATAAGAACTTTTTTCATAAATTGATATGGCAAATAAAAATAAAAAGAACCATCAATAAATGTAGACATAGATAAGTCTTTTGATTCAGTGAACTATACATATTTATTTAAAACAATAATGAATATAATTTTTCCATTAACTTTAAACATTAATTAAACCTCTTTATAGAATTCAGTAACATTTGTCAAGATAGGTTCCTTTCGATCTAGACTCCATAACATATCAAAAGGTATGAAACAAGGATGCCCTTTTTCCCCTTTATTATTTGCTCTAACTATACAACCACTAGCTAATTATATAAGATCTAATATAAATACTAAAGGTTTCAAAATAGATAAAAACTCTTCATTAAAATCCAACTTTTTGCTGATGACATTCTGTTGACAAGCAGTGATATAGAACACTCGTTAGATCATATACTTAAAGCCTTGGATTACTTTGAAAAATGTTTCAGGTTTGAAACTTAACCATAATAAAACTAAAACATTGCTTATAAATAAAGAAATAACCACAATTTTAAAATCATATAAAAATTTCAACTGGGATAATTCTCAAATTAAACATTTAGGTATCATTACTGAATCTAAGAACAAAAATTCCATATTTATAAACTATAAAAACTCAACAGATGAAATCATAAAGTTAACAGACAACTGGAATAAGCTATTCTTAACAATGGAAGATTGACTCACTTTGATTACAATGATAATTTTACCAAAAATCTTATACTATAGTCAATCATTAATTCCCACCACCTCTAAGAATAAGAAAAATAAATTCTATCTTACTTAAATTCTTATGGCACCCTACAAAGGCAAGGATATCTTTAGACTGGCATGTCAAAAGCTGGGAGGAAGGTAGCACTGAGTTTTCAAACACTGAGCTACATACTAAGGCAGTAACTACTAAAATAATATTATTGTGGCTAGATTCTTCATATGTCTCTTGTTGGAAATCTATACAAGAGATCACACTAACAGATAATGACAAACATCAAAGTTTCTTATATGCAACTAGATATTAATACATTTTACTGGGATTTAAAAGATTTTGTTCTGAATGAAAGACACAAGTTTACTTTTATGCCTTTTGTTAACCAAATCCTTTCAATCTTTAAAAGATTTATGAATTCAAATTACTTAGTCAAGGAATTACTAATCTTATTATTCCCCATTGCATTCACTAATGGATGCTTAGTATCCTTTAATGCAAATGCAATGACAGCCCGCAAATATAATAAGCCAACATGCTGGCATCAGTTTCTAAATGGAAACAAAATACATCCTATCAAATATTTAATAGTATGGCACAGCATAAAGCAAAGAATGTGGTTAGATATACAAATGTGTATTAAGGATAAAATTAAAATATCACTAGATCAAATCAAACGGGTTCCAAAAATCTTAGATCTATTCTGTAATGTTAATAGTGGATCATCCATGTGAAAGTCATACTTATCAATTATATATAAGATTATAAGAATTTAATTTGTTACTTCAAATATGATGATCTGGAACTTCAACAAAATTTAATAATGAACCCTTTTCAGAACTAAATAAAACACTATTCTCTAAATCTGCAGAGAAAGTCAACATCTTCACTTTACTAGAAAATCTCTACATGGAAATTTCAATACACAGTCTAACACCTCATAAAACTGCACTAATATATAAAACAGAAAAATGAAATTTTAGAGGTGTAATGATGTTCCTGATGCTGACTGGTTACACATAACAGAATGTACGTTGGTGACTTCCTTTTGGAATGATTTTAGAAATTTCTGTCAGGCATTGTGGTTGGATAATTGCATTAATATTGATTCTTTAATACCATTAAATGCCCCATTTCCAGCAGTTATCCCTTTTTCTCAAATACCTCTTCTTTGGGCTACACTTGCCATTGCAAGAAAAGTTACAACTAAAAACTGGAAATGTAAAACTGAATTGGCATTTGGTGAATGTGTGCCTAGCTAAGTCTATCTGTAAAAATGAATTGCCAACTATAAAAATTAGAACTTTAAACATAATTCATCAGTACATATCCTGGCAAAAGCTCAATGATTTACTGGAAAAGTACTAATGGTTTAGAGTATATAAATATTCTTGTTATGGACCTGTGTAAATAGTTATTGTTTTATCTTATTGCACACAGTTTTAAATGTTGCTAGACTTATTAAACCTAAATAAAGAGTTTTTGTAAAAAACAGAAAATCTGTTTATTTTATTTATTTATTTATTTATTTGGGGGTAACAATATTTTAAAGTGCTTTTTACTGTGTTTTTCTGTGAAAAATTTACTTTTAAAGACTTGTAATTTTTACTGACATTTGCTGTTTGTTTTCCCCAGGAAAGAGTAACCATTTTCAACTTGGCCATGGAACAAACTACAGGTCCCATGGTCAGTCCTTCTTCCAGCCACAAAAAAAAAACATTTTAAGCAAACAGCTTTACCACCACAACAGGCTAGCAATTTGCCTCAGCTGCACATAGGTGACTTTGCTGTGGCCACTTGTTCCTCAGACCACTCATCTTTTACCCCAGATTCCTCTTATGTATCACATACAGCCATTAAAGACCAGAGGTCAGCAGTGCCCTCTATGACTGTTGCTGTCCCCTCAGTGTGCAAAAGAGAGCCACTCTTTTCTGTCCTGGAAGAGGGAGCAGGGAAGGTTTCCCTGTTGTGTCAGAATGCTGACCCCATGCCTGGGGAAGCTACTGCTGCCATTAACACAGATTACCTCATTTTTCCTGCCAAAAAGAAACAGAAAACCAAGCATGTATCTACCCCTCCGCAAATATCTTTAGACAGGAGTAGTTTACTGGGTATGACTCGGGGTTAAATTCGGTCTACTGATCCTTCTGGTAAAGTAGTTTCTGTTAAAAGAAAGAGGGATACCTATTTTCCTGAAGAATTCAAGATTCTGAATCTGAACAGGATAACAAAGGAACAGATACACTGTTTTCTCCTCAGATTTCTGATTCACACTCAGAGGAGAGATCAGTTTTTCTTTCTCCTTGTGAGGGTTTCTTC
This sequence comes from Protopterus annectens, assembly GCF_019279795.1. Classification (NCBI taxonomy): domain Eukaryota; kingdom Metazoa; phylum Chordata; order Ceratodontiformes; family Protopteridae; genus Protopterus; species Protopterus annectens. The sequence continues at coordinate 11,093,805 of NC_056726.1, forward strand.
TTTCTCTGAGATTATTTCCCTGAATGTGCCAGTGTTTCCAGCGGTAGAACACCGAGGTTTCTCTGTCCCTCAGAAAATGCAATGAGCTGTTACAGATGGAATTTCCAGCACCTGCACCCATTCCTCCTGTTCTGTCTACTTTAGAGGATGTGTGTTACTGCCTGTAATTTTCCTGACAGCCAGCTGTCCCTAAATAGGCAGGTGAGATGTATAAAGTTCCTCAGTCTTTTAAGTTTTTATATACTATTCCAAAACCTGACCCAGCAGCTATAGCTTTGGATGATCCCACTGCTGCTAAAAACTTAGTTAATTCCAATCCCACTCTTTCTGATAAGGATGGGAAAATTGAGAAGTACGGCAGAAAAATGTGTATACTTCTGCAACTTTGATTTTTCAGAATTTGTAACTGTCATGCTATGTAATATGTTAAAGATTGTTCTGACTTACTGTGAAAGCATGAGGAATGTTTTATCTGCAGTCTCTTCTTGTGAGGAAAAATCTGCTTTAAATCATTTAGTTACTTCTGTTGTACAAGTCACTACTCATTGTTTACAGTATGTGTATGACTCTGTTGATAGTTCTTCCAGGGCTTTGACCAGTGTTTTGAAGAGGTTTGTGTGGCTGCATTCTCAGAACCTCCTAGATTGTGATAAACTGAGATTTTAAATTCGCCATGGGATAAAGATTTCGTTTCTGGCCTCTCTGCTGCAGAGGTGATCAAAAACTGTGACGAAATGGGTAAGCTAATGCAGGAATCTCTAAGATTTTTCAGCCCTCCCTTCTCAAAATTTCTAAGGGATTCTCTAACTCCTCATCCAGTTTTGGCAAAAAGCAGAATAATCAGTCTCAACAAAATACAGGTAAACAGACATTTAAGAAGAAATGGCAAGAGGGTTTCAAAAAAAAAGCACTGAACCTCCCAAAACCAAGGACAGTCCAACAAGTCTGAATAACTATTCAAGTGACCTTGTTAACCCTCCTCCCACTCTGGCCCCCATTTTTTCTTTCCAGAAAATCTAAATCTCAGTTTTTCTCTGTCAACAAATAGTTTCAGACAAATGGGTTCTGAAGATCATTCATCACGGTTGCTGGAGACAGTGGGTGGAAATTCCTCCTTTACAGGGGGTCACTTCCTCATCCTCCATATCAGACTCTTGTTTCCTCTGGTTCTTCAATTACATGCCGTCCCAAGGAATAACAGAACCAGTTCCTCCTTCCCAGTTGGTGAACGGTTTTTATTCAAGGATGTTCTTAGTGTCAAGTAAGAACATTTTTGAGGCCAGTTCTGGATCTTCCTTTCCTAAACATTTTTGTGATAGGGCCCACATTCAACACCATGTCACTTCATAATCTCTTACTCTTCTTCGTTCTTCAAGTTTCCTAGTAACACTAGGTTTGAAAGATCCTTTTCTTCACATCCCTATTCATTCAGACTTCAGATGTTTCTTAAGGTTTTGTGTGCCTGAATCACATTATCAGTTCTCCACCTTATCCTTTGTACTATCCACAGGACCAAAAGTATTCACAAAGTGTCTAGCTTTAGTTACAAGTCATTACAGGCTACGGGGCATCTATACTTTTCTATATTTAGAAGATATGCTTAATTTTACAAAGTATTTTACAAAAGTGTCGTGAATCTCTCTCTCGGATGAGACATATCTTACATGAGCTGGGATTCAAAGAGAACATTCACAGGTCTTTCTTGATGCCACACAGGATTGTTTTCTTGAGATGCTTACTTTACACAAAACAAAACTCCAAATTATGGACATGCTGAGCGTCAACACTGCAGAAATTATTCAAGGCCACAAAGCTTTCAGGAATTACTCTTCTTCAGTGTGTATACAGCATTTAAACCTGAAACCATATTTAAATACTAAAGTCATGTCACACAGTCAATAAAACAATGACTGCAATAAGTAGGTTTTTATGTTTTATGTCTTGGAATGTTATGATGTGCGTTACATAAAATGTTATAGTTGCATATAGTGCTTTAATTGAAGTCTATGTCTTTAAATGGTTATTGAATGATTTTATTAATTGTTTTAATGGCTGTGTTCAAGCATAACTTGGACCACTGGATAGGGAATCAGAAATTTATCCCTGGCATGACAACTATGCCTCTAATAGATAGAGGCAGCCTGTAAATGTTTGACCATCCATGCCCAAGTCTACATATACTTCCCCAAAAAACCCTAGAGTATTATCCTGTTAGATACATTTGTCAGATACATTTGGGAAGCAAATCTAGACTTAAAAAGGCTCCCTGGGGTCGTTAGCCTAGTAATCACCTATGAAACTATGAACACACACATATTTATTGAGGATTATTTTCCCATGAACTGCCAGTTACACTTTTCTTTCTTTGGCTATGACTGCATCAAATGTACCAGTATGGAAGAATATTAACTACATTTTTTGATAATCTATGAGCTCTCTCAACCATGATATTAACTACAAAGAAGTTTTCTTTCTGTATCTCATGCATTTGTGTCATGTGCCTAAGCAACTGATACAGTGTGATAAGATTTGTTTTCTCACATGGGTATTTTTTACTTACCTTTTTTAAGTGAAAATTATATAAATCTTACATTCTCAGCTCTGTCCAATGCACAAGTGGTTATTAATGCATTTTAACTACCCCCAATAATTTATTACCGCCTGACAAAAAATTCACATAGATCAGACATTTGAGTAGGTTGTACTGTCAGCCTGTGCTGGTACAATAGAAGATATCACCATCTGTGCTCTACTGCAAACTCTTGTCCTATTATTTCATGGAAGATACTACCTGTACTGCTAGTACTAAACCTTCAGCAGGGGCAGTCTAAAGCCAAATCAGCTAGTAATCCTAACTAAATAAGATGTGTCAGGATACAGCTGTTTCTTTCCATATGATTTGTGTTAGCTAAAGCTAACTTCCATAAGTTGCAATAGCGATACAAGGCAAGTGGTTCGAAGGCACTTTTATCCCTCGCAGCCAACAAGGAAGTTGAATTAATTACTCATTCAAAAATTGTGAATGGTTAATAAAATGAAGCTCATTTCTGATATAATAGCAAATGGCAAAAATCATTAATAATACAGTGTATGGCCAAGTGCCATGGCACAGAGGGATCAAGCCCTAACTACGGCCCAGACGACTCAGCTTCGTTTAGCAACTCCGGCATCTGAGGTGCTGGCAGGATGAGATGGGCATGCCTATCCTGAGGGGAAGATGTTCATCTAGGTGCTCCCTGAAGGCAGTAGTCCTCCAAAGGAACAGATGAATACAGAGGAGGGAGGAAACGAGGGTATGCCATTAAATAAAAAATTCTACCCCCAGCAGAAGCAATCATCATTGACTTCAGGTTCTCATCTCTACTACCTTATATGCCAGCCTTCTCCCAGGATGCCCTTAAGATCCATGCCATCCCCAGCCCTGAGATGAAAAAAAAAGTCCAGGGTGGAAGGAAGGATGTCTCAGAAGTAATAAGGGGGGGGTAACAACAATGATGATAACAATAACAATAATACAATATATAAACATACATGATTATAAACACACACACACACACACACACACATATATATATATATATATATATATATATATACAGATGAATATGTACGTATGTAAATGCACACACAGGTAAAATTGTAAATAATTAGTTGTCTGCTATTTACAGATGTTCTGCTCACTCTTATCCATTGCCTGTCTGTTGAACAACTGCTTATTTTACTTCAGTCTGACTTTTAATTTTATATTTTTCTGTCTTTATTTTGTGTCTTGTTTTGGAAGCTTTTCTCCAGGTTCCTTTCTCTGCTCACAGGGGTCAATGCAGTTACATGAAAATAAATGCAACTTGCATATATGCAGATAAAACAGCTTATGAATCATGTTACTGTTAATATATAAATCAGCTGAAGAAATATGGAACAAAGAGCAAAAGAATGGTTAAAGTGAAATATAAAAAAGCATATCAGAATACAGAGATTATATGAAACGGTGTGCAAGTAAACTTACAACAGTAGACATTAAACTAGATCACTGCTGCTGCAGCCTCAAGCAATATGGGGCACCCTGCTAAAGATCAGGCCAACCAGCTAGCATCCAGTTTAAGGCTCCTTTCACATGCTCTAAACACTGGTATGCATAACAGATGCACAGTAAAACCAGTGGCTAGGGCGCCAAAATGTCAGAGTTTTCTTGCCTCAGAAGATCAGGAACTGGAATCTTGCCAGACAGAAACATAAAAATAAAAAAATCACACACACTGGCAAAAAATAGGGGAATGGGTTGAGGGAGGGAGTAACTACTACAGCAGTGAGCTATCTTCTACTGTTATACGTTTATTGACACAACTGTACTATATTCATCATTGAAAACTACTGCAGTAACCTTAAGCAATATGGGAAGAATACCAGAGCTTACTGAATAAGGGAGGAGAAAGCTGGATCAGAGTCCAGAATCCTTTGCAGAACAGTCTCATCAAAGCTTGCTCTAGACCTAGAGAAGGAATTTTGTTTGTAGTGTTTGATAAAAACTATGCACAAAAGACCAAGTTTCTGCCATTAGTATATTTCTAGAGTCCACTTCTTTCTAAAAGCCACAGAAGTAGCAATTGTAGACAGGGCCCTGACTTTGCTTGAAAGCATTTAGTTATGGTGAGAGCAGTAAAAAAGTAATAGCATCGAAGAACCATTCAGAAATAGTCTGTTTAAACACATGTTGTCCCTTTTTCTCAATTTCATAAGAAGTAAAAAGTTAATCAGAAGTTCAGAACGTCTTTTTTTCTCAGTATAGTATCCGAGTTGCCAGTGGACATCCAGAATGAATAGAATTATCTCTCGCTGAATATTTTTTGAGCTCTGGAAAAAAAACAATGAGGTGAATAGCCTGGCTTAGTGTAAACTTTGAAATGACCTTAGGCATAAAGGAAGGAATTGTTCTCAAAGTTGCTCTATCTTTGTGAAAAATGAGACAGAAATGACTCACCATAAGAGACTGTAACTCAGGGACTCTTCTTCCAAAAGTCAAAGCAATAAATAATACTGTTTTTCAAGATAACTAAAAATCAGCCTTCAAAAGCAGTCTGAGCTTTTCTAATACAAAATTTAAGATCCCAAGAAGGAGCCAGATGTCATCTAGGTGACAGATATGTAACACCCCTTTCAAAAACTGTCTCATAAGAGGTGGTGAAGAAGATATGGCCAAAAGATTAATCTTGCTAGAAGATGAATATTGAAGAATCGCAGCAGTCTGAGCCTGTAAAGGATCTTGGTTCTTGGACTGGCATCAACTTGAAAATCTTTTCCACTTCCTCGTATATGACCTTCTAGTGGCCGACTTAACTGCCTCATTTAATAACTGATGCACATCTTAAGGGAAAAAAAAAGGTAATAGAATTATATCATCCAGGCAGTTAACTGAAGATTGGGGTGCATCAAACTAACCTTATCCTTTGTGAGTAAGTCCCTTCTATAAGGTAGCTTGTGGTGATTGCCTTTGGCCATGTTCAAAAGAAGAACCACCACTAATGCCTGGGCAAAAAAGGTGTAACCACAATTATCTTTGGAATCATTAGAACTCTGGTTCTCAATGGAAAGGGTGGAAAAGCATACAGGAACATTCCCATCCACAGGAATGAAAATGCATCCATCTTTTAGGCCTGCTTTCAAGAAGTCCTGGAGCAGAATATTTTTAGCTGTCTGTTCTGACTGGAAGCGATCAGATCTAACTGAGGAGCTCCCAGCATATGGATCAATTTCTGGAAGACCTCAGTGTGCAACTTCCATTCATGAGGGCCAGTTTTAGTTCTGCTAAGCTTGTCTGCTGCAATGTTTTGCTGTGACAGAATTCGTGTACCCTCAAGGGAAAAAATTAACTGAATTTCTAGATCTTACGCTACTTCTACATCTCACTCTACCACAGCTAATTTGTAAAGTGGGAAGGGTAACCCCCCCCCCCCAGATTAACTTTCTCTTTTCATCAAATCCCTTAAGGATCTCTGCAGAGGAAGGATCAAATAACACATCTTCATCTAAAGAATCATTGAAAATTTCAGTTTTAATATCCCTCTGGTAAATTTTGAGGCTGTAACCAAGAAAATCATCTCAAGACAGTGCTCACAGCAGCAACTCTGGAAGCAATATCAGCAGTGCCATAAGCACATTTCAAAGAAAGTTTGATTACCTGATTCATAAAAGATGCAGCAGAATAAACCGAAGTTTTAGTATCTGAAGAGGGAGATCAGCAATTAAATTCCTTATGTTATCATAAAAGGCTAGAAAAACTTAAGACATGTGCCTGACAACTCACAATTCTAAAGGCCAGGATAGAAAAAGAATACACTTATTTTTACTAAACTTATCCAAAACATTTCTCATTTTTGTCAGAAAGGGTAAGGCTGGCTGCTAAAAGAAGTTTAGCAGATGATTTTGAGAAGGAAATTACTGCAGAAAGTGCCTTAGGGTTAGAAAAAAAACTCATGGAAGTCGTCACTTTATAGAACTTATCAAGCATTTTAGCAGCAGATGGCTGACCGTCAGGAAAACTGCAGTCTGCAAAAAAGCATCCTCCAAGGCTGGCAAAACAAGGGGAATATGTGCAGGTTCAGGAAAATCTACCTGCAATACATTAGGGTCTATATTATGATATCGCATGCTCACAAGAGCGAACAACACATAATCGACCCTCACAACAAGGTAATGCACAAGCAGTACACTTTTCCTCACAAAAAAATGACTAAAAATAACCAGTTAGGGAATTCCTACAGGGGAGTAAGGACAGGCTTAAGGCCAAGAATAGTGTTTGATAATCTGTCAGCATAGCTGAGAAGGATCAGTCACAATTTATGACAGAAATGTAAATTTTTGCGGAAAGAAATTGCCAAAGAACACTATGCTAACTATAGTATAAGCCCCAAAGAAAAACGTCTGAAATTAAAATATTGTTATTTATAGAGGAATTCACCCACAGATGTCCAACAATAAAACATGAGCTCTGATGTAAATTTTCATGTGAAAAGGTGAAGAAATGCCATAAAATAAGTTGCTCAAAAGAAGAAAACACCCTTCTATTAAAATATCTGCGTGGACAGTAATCCCTAACAGGGAACTTATTTACCTAGCGTAGACGGGTGCACTAGTCATCCGTCAATCACCTGAAGTCTGTTGAGGAGCTCAGTCTTCATCAAGAAAGTTCTGAAGTTTTGGTGCCCTATCCACTGGTTTTACTCTGCATCCCTCACACATAGCAGTGGTCAGTGTGAGTGGAAGGATCCTTAAAGCTTTGGAAGCTGTCCAGCTGTTCCTATCCTTGGCAGGATATCCCTTATTGATTAATGCTACTGCAGCAGTAATCTAGTAATGAACATCTGTTGAAGTGGGTAAGAACATTCATATAAACTCACAGGCTATATAATGCATTCACTAACAGAACCTTTAAAACCAGAGTCATTTACCCATTTTGCAAGACATATGTAGGAAAGGTCAGGAATAAAGGAAACTTATACAAGGATGTGACTCTGTGGAAACAAATTCAAGATGACAGAAAGGAACACACCACAAAACAGAGCAGAAACACACAGAAGAGTTCCAATTCTATGGATGTTCTAAAATACAACTCATTAAAAGTATACATAAAAAGACTCACATGCCATAACAGGAACTACAGTATTACTTCAGCAAGCCAGTCAGGTTAGGCAGTCATTTGCAAGACAGAGAATTTCTGGGACAGTTCAGTTGCCACAATGAGTTGTTAAATGGCACAGATGGTGAACTTAGGCAGATGTTACCACTTCCTATATAAGTATATAGCGATAACAAAAACATAGTACTAAAACAAACTACTGACATCTGACTTCTGAATCAATGCAAATTTTGACCTCTGAACAGGAAAAAGAGAAGACCAGTGCCCATTCTAAGCATTTTGAAATATGCAAGACCAGAACTCTTACCAAAGAAGGCTTGTTTTGCAGGTTTAAACATAGGCAAGCTTGTTATTTTAATAAGTACTAGCAGATAATCCTGAACTCCCGGTGGGTCTTGTTAAAGCAGCCTCATAAATTTTTTATGTATACATATAAGCTTGACAAAAGTGTCTACCTAGCAACAGGAGCTCCTGCTGATTGCTTTGGCCAAAGGAAGCAAATCATGAAATATGGAGAGTTCTGTGTTATTAGCAGCAATGATTTAATGCAGGTTCCTGCTAACTGTATGAAGTTGTGCCAAAATAAAGCCATATAAAAATAAACTAAGTGCAGCATTGTCATTTTATTAATACAACCAAAATAAGTAATATTGCTGAAATTAAGTTAGACTCTGCAGATCATTTTTTTTCTTGTGCTTAATAATGTGAGCCAGAAAGACAATTTAAATATCAGGAAATGATTTTATGATCTGTTATATAAAAATTCAGCATCCTACTTAAGCATCATAAAAAGATTTATAGAGCACTTCTAATTTTGCTGAGTTCATGAGCATTAATTCCTATAAAGCTGATGTTCTCTTTTTCACGTGACTTTGCTTTAGATGCATTTAATAATCAAGTGTGAATACAGGTAACATGAGTTTTTTATTTTTTTTTTATTTTTTATTTATCATATATTACACACACAAAATGTGTGTGTGTGTGTGTGTGTGTGTGTGTGTGTGTGTGTGTATAGATATATATGTATATATATATATATATATATATATATATATATATATATATATATATATATATATATATATATATGTATGTATATATATATATATATATATATATATATATTTATATGTATACATACATACACACACTATGGGAGGCATCTGTTCTTCCTCAAAGAAAGACAATTATCTTGAATATTTGAAATGTCATCACTTTGTCTCAAAAAGCAATGTCAGGAAATCACAAAAGAGTTACCTGCCATGCAGTCAAACCCTCAAGCAGAATGCAGCTTGCAAAGAAGAGAAAACATAGATCAGCAACTACTTCTGAAAGTGCTGTGCTGCATCATCCCATTAAAGGAAGGGGGCTACATAAATGTGTTACACTACATGAACCTCACATGCAGAGATACCGGTTTTAAAACAAAGGCAAAGAAAGGGTCACAAATACAGTGTCAGTAGCATAATTGGTCAATTGCACCCTCTACCAACTCAATTAGCAAATATAGATAAGAAAACAAGTAAGCAAAATGATTTCAGACACAACCATTCAGGCAGGCCCTGTGGCACAGAGGGATTAATGCCCTGACTGTGACCCAAGTGTTCTGATATCTAGTAGCAACTCAGGAACTGGCAAAAGAGGGTGAAAGTCAACAGCTGATATCACCTTATCCATTCTAAGACAAGTGAGCATGTGGTTTGCAGCAACACCTGTATTTGCTGGACAGGAGGTTTGTGGCATGCAACATATAGGTTCATAGGTTCATACTAGGCTATCTGCCCAAGGGCATTTATAAGCCTAGCCCATAGTTATGTGGCTTTCGCCACCCCTTTAGTTTGAATAAAAACTATGCCTATCATTTTTCTGTGCCTCTGTCAAGCAGTGACACTGAAGTAATCCCTGGGGTATATCTGCGATCTCCCATCCATTGGTCAAGATTCCTCTTGAACGAGGCCAGCGAGGTGCTCTGCCTCACATGTACCGGGATTTTGTTCCACAGCATAGGGAGTCTCTGGGTGATGAATCTGTCCCTCAAGCACGTTCTATTTATAACCGTGTCAAGGTTTAAGTCTCCCGCCCTTGTGGCTCTGAGGGATCTAGATTTTTTGAGGTGAAGCATATTCATCAAATCTGGCTTTGACATGGCCTTATATGTCAGGCACAGGTCACCTCTGAGCAAGCGGTATGAGACTGAATAGAGCTGGAGTTCTTTCAGTCGGGCAGCATAAGACATATTTTTGAGACCCTTTATCCCTTTGGTGAGGAACTTTTGGGGCCTTTCAAGCTGCATCAGGTGTCTGGTCAGATACATTCCGAACGGGGCATTGTACTCAATCATAGGTCTAATGAGTGATGAGTACAAGGGGACGATGACCTCCCTTGATCTAGATGTGAATCCCTTCATGATCAGGTGGGCGATATAGAAGGTTTTCCTAACTACTTTAGCAACATGAGTGTCAAACGAAAGGCTACTGTCAACTTGGATCCCCAGATCCCTGATGACTTTTTCTGTGCTCAGTGGATTGCCACCTATATGGTAGATAGGGGTAACCTTGTTTTTCCCGAAGGGTATGACTATGCATTTTTTGGCGTTTAACTTCAGGCCATGGCTCTGGCACCAGTTATCCGTTTCTGTGAGGCCCTTCTGGAGGATATCTGTGTCAGATGTGTTTTCGACTATGGCCCAGTTTGCAGTCATCTGCAAACTTTGTCAGCCATAACCCTCCTGTGTTTGCTTGTACTTCAGAAAAGTAGATGCCAAACAAGAGTGGACCCAGGACTGAGCCCTGTGGGACACCACTTGTGACAGGCTTTGAGTCTGACATGGCTCCAGCAACTCTGACCCTGTGGGTTCTGTCACTTAGCCAGTTTGCAACCCATCTTGTGATGTATGGGTTTACATTCAAGCTGATGAGTTTTTCGATGATACCTGAGTGGGGTATTGTGTCAAGGCCTTTGCCAGGTCGAGGTAGGCTGTATGGACTGCCTTTCCCTCATCAATGGCCTTGGTGACTGTCTCGAAAAAGTCAACCAAGTTTAAGAGGCAGGATCTGCCTTTGACAAATCCAAACTGGGTTGGATCCAAAGTCTGCAAGTTCCCTATGTCTTTATTTATGAGTTCCATTATGATCCTCTCCATGGCTTTGCAGATAAGGCTTGTCAAGCTAATGGGGCGGTAATTTCCAGGGTCTGTGGAGGCACCGCCCTTATGAAGTAGGACCACAGTCGCCGTGTGCCACTCCTTGGAGTGATCCTGAGGTGAGGCTAAGATTAAACAGCTGTCCTAACTGTGGGTTTAATTCCTCGTTGAGTTCATGAAGCACACAGCCGGGGACACCATCCGGTCCCATGGATGCTGTGTTTTTTGCCTTAGTGAGGGCAGTTCTCACCTGGGCGTTGGAGATGTTTGGGGGCTACAATCCTCTGGAATAGATATCTCTCCTTTTGGGGGGGGGAGTTTGCACTGAACCTGTCAGCCAGTATGTTAGCAATGTGTGTAGGTTCAGTAATTTTCACATCATTTTGAACTAATTCTGAGCATATCTGGGAGTTTCCTCCTAGGTTTCTAACATAGCTAAAGAAGGCCTTATGATTGTCTTTAGAGTCCTTGGCGATTTTTCTCTCAAAATTTGCCTTGGATGATTTTATGAGAGCTCTTAGTTTTTACTTATAATGATCAAAGGTGTCTTACCTTTCAAGGATTTTGCTCTATCTTGTAGTAGCTTCCTCCTTTTGTTGTAGAGCTTGTTTATGGCTGGGATCCACCAGACTGGACGCTTGCCTTTGGTACAGAGAGTCTTAGTTTTGTTTGGGATTGCCTGATCCATGCAGTCCTGTAGGTGCTGGTAGAAGGCATTTGTAAGTGATTCAGCGGTTTGAGTAATGTTTACCACTGGCTCAGGGGCCTTAAAGGAGACCATACTAGTTTTTAGAAGTGTGAAATCGGCTTTTGAGAAGTTTTTCACTGTGGTCTTTTTTGTTTCAGGTGGGGCGGGATGAGGACCTCCAGCGAGATTAGTTTATGATCTGATCTCACCAGTGAGGGGTATACTTCGGTGTTGAACATTTTGATCCCATGTTCGTGATGATGAGATCAAGTATGTTTTCTCCACTTGTGGGGATGGTGACTAGTTGTTCCATGGCATTTGAGTTTATGAACTCCAGGAATCTTTGGGTTAGAGTGTTCGGGCTTGAGTAGTGTTCCCAGTCTATATTAGGGTAGTTGAAGTCACCTAGTATGATGGTGTTTGGAGATACATTTATCCCCTCCAATGTTTTCAGGAAGGCCATGTGAGGTTCCTGAGTTTGAGAGGGTGGCCTGTAACATACTACAAATTGCAGAGCAGTCTTGCCTATGGTTAATTGCACCTGGATGGTCTCCGATGCATCGTGCGTTGCCACCAACCTTGAGGTGTGGGTATCCTTTATGAATATGGACACCCCCCCTCCTTTCTTGGTGTTGTCCGGATTTTGGGGCCGGAACGCATGATATGAGGTGAAACCTGTTAGTGCTGGGGTGCTCTCAGGAGCCTTGAACCAGGTTTCTGTCACAGCACAGACATCGATGTTCTCCATATTGAGAAGGGCCTCGAGTCGTGCATCTTGAGATTGAGACTTCTGGCATTGAGCAGCATTACCCTTAGTTTTTCCTTTTGATGTTCTAGGGTGGTAGGTTTAGAATTTGAGCCTTGCCTAAAAAGGCACTATGGGGATGGCAAGAGCCTTTGCCAATATCCGGAAGCCCAGGGGTGACAGGTGCAAGCCGTCCCTTGCGAAGCAGCGTGGCTTGTCCAGCATGTCATCCCAGGCAGACAGACATTGGATCCCCTTTGAATGACACCAGAATTTAAGCCAATTATTAAAGCTGATCATCTTATCACTGTATTGTGGCATCATTCTAGGTGAAGGTAGGATACTGCTCAAGGTCAGGGTCATACCTGCCTGGGCTACATAATCAGAGAGCTCCTCGATGTCCCTTTTCATGTAGTCCAAGGAGGTACGTCACAGGTCATTGACACCAGCGTGGACAATGACTGAGTCGTACTTTTACCTGCTGTTGAGAGACCTGAGTGCTTGCGTTATGTGGCGGATTCTAGCGCCCGACAGGCAGCTTACTGTGACCTTCTCCTTACTCAGTCTGGTGAGCGGGACGTCAGTGTGTCTGACTATGGAATCACCAATGACAAGTGTGTCTGGCATTTTGTTTGGCCTTAAGGGCTGTGACTGTTTGACACTCTGACTGTGTGGTCTATGTGTTGCATGTGTTGGGTCGTGAGGTGGTAGTTGTTTGGGTGTCTGCTTTGGTGGCCTCTGCTGTTTTGGTAAATTTTTGATCAGAGCCTCCGAGTATGTCTTTGTGTGAGTATGTGTATGATTTGAAGTTGTGATGGTACCATGTGTGACTGGGTATGTATTGTGTGTGGTTACCTTCTCCTCCTGTCTGGTCTTGCCAGTCCTATGTTGAGAGAGCTCAGCCTCCAGTTTGGCCGTATAGTTGCATCTCGCATGTATTTGTGTTTTGTGGGAGAAGGAGAGGATTGTCTGTGTACATGAGGCAATTGTAACATTGCCTCAATATTCCCAGGTTCACCAGTTGAGCTGGAGAGGACACTAGCAACTGATCCCTCGACATACTAGAAGTAGTAGATAAAGAGACTTTCAAAGGACTCCGGGGGAAGTGGGTTTTAGGCTGATGGGGTACTATCTATAATAAGAGTGCTTTATCAAGGTGCAAGTACTGTAGGAGTAAGTGCTAGGCTTTACAGATAGAGAATAGTCTACTTGGGAATCAAGTAGAGATGAACTTTTCAGTTATAGGATATGCTGGTTAGATCAGCAGTACAGCTCAAGGAAGGTAGTTCTAAGGGAAAATTTGAAGAGTGGAATTTAGATGGCCCGAATAGTTTAACCTTGTTTAACCGCCGCTGCTCTTGTGTGCAACAGTGGCAACTCCGCGCTAACGCGCGTTTAGCGTGTTTTATAGCAGGGGGCTGAAGGGAGCCAGGAATTGGCCCAAAACGACCAACGGACTACCAGTTTCTGGCTGAAACTTCACCAAATCTGACAAAAAGGCCGCTCAGTGCTTCCCACTCCCACTGGCAAAGAAACTTCCCTCCTTCCCAACAAGGCAATGGTTGAACATGAATTTGTTTCTTTCGAGTTGCGTTCATAAGATAGCCTTCACCGTATATGTGCATACGTGCGCCTGCAAAGGAGAAAGCATAACAGTCACTTACCTGTGTAAGTATACATGTTAGCCTCCGGAGGGTGATGTTGGGGCAAGCAAAATACAGAAAGTCCTCCTGATGGCTAATGCCAAAATCATGTTCCTCTCCGAGATCAACTCTAATCTTGTAAAGTGCAATGACTGGGTGTGATTAACAGCATGGAAATCTGAAGGTCAGCTTGCATGGTTCCAAAAAAAAATGAAACAGACGGCCATTCACCACAGAAACCACCTAGCAGGAAAAATGAAGTGGATCTGCTCAATGAGGAATTACTCAACAAATGTAGTAAGGTCTATCCTTAAGGAATGCAGAACTGGCAAAATCAGTAGCAGAAGCATCTGAGCACTGAGCATAGATAGACGGAGCATAATGCTTAATGGAGGGTCAGGTGCTAAAGATAAACAATAGGGATAAGAAACCACATACAGATGGCATATAAGCAATTACTTCCAAGACATTAACAGGCACCCCCAATTACAGCCCAGGCAAAAAGAAAAATGTGGAGGCCATATTATTTGGACATGCACCAAAATATAGCTTTTTATTAATATGTTTGAAAGAAATACAAAGATAACTGATGAAGAGATAGGCCACATCTACCCAGTATCAAAAGTCATATGCAGCATCTAAAATCAGTTGTGGGTATAAAGAAGTTGTACTATGCTAATACAAATGCAACTGTTTTCAGAGGAGAACTTTCTCAGGCTGACTGAAGTCTGCAGTAGTCCTTTAGTAAAACACAGAGAAAGCTGCAATAAACCAAGAAAAAGTACAGTTTTGTACCTACCATAAATGTAGATGTTCGAGGATCCACATTGCTGCAGTCCTAACTATTGGGGTAGTCCGCTGTCCAGTCGGCCCGAATACCAAAGTATATGGCTGACGTCGGTCACGGCGCATTAGACTGACGTCAGTACGTCAGGGTACTAATGCGCATGACCGACGTCATATCCTCAGTCTTTTCTTGCCCCAGATGTCAGAAGACCCTAAAAAGACAAGGCCAAAACCAAAACACAGCAAACATACCTGCACCAAAAATATATACAATATATACAAAGGTACCAGAATATAACCTCACCAACACAACCACCCCTAAACACAGAGGGGAAGGAGGGAGGGTAAATTGGACTGCAGCAATGTGGATCCTTGAACATCTACATTTATGGTAGGTACAAAACTGTACTATGTTCTTCATTCCACATTGCTGCAGTCCTAACTATTGGGTAGAATCCCAAAGCAGAGGTAAGGGAGGCTGGCAAATCATAAGGAAGCAGGAGCTGATAACATGCCTTGCAAAATAGCTGTGGCAAAACCAGCCCTAGACTTAGAGTAGAGAGGAAGGTGGTAATCGAGAGAAAGTATGCACTGAACTCCAAGTAGCTGCCTCCAAAATATCCTTAGTTGCCACCCCTTAGAAATGCTGTTGAAGTGGCAGTAGCCCTAGTGGAATGAGGCCTAATCCCAGCTGGAATCTCTTTGCCATGATGGGAATAACAAAATGCAATGCAAAACCCAATCCACCTAGAAATAGTTTGTTTTGACACAGGCTTGCCCTGTGAACTCAAAGCAAAAGAAACAAACAACTGCTGAGACTTTCTAAAATCCTTAGTCCTGCTTAAATAATAACGCAATTGCCTGTGTACATCTAAAGTGTGCAAAATCTTTTCCCCTTTATTTTGGGGATCTGCATAGAAAGTAGGCAAATGAATAGTTTGGTTTAAAGCCACACTAGAAACCACCTTAGGCATAAAGGAAGGATTAGTACGTAATGATACCCTATCCTTATGAAAAATCAAAAGGCTCAACCGCCATAAGGGCCTGTAATTCAGAAACCCTTCTTGCAGAAGTAATGGCCAACAAAAAAGCAGTCTTCCATGACAAGTATTTCAGGTCAGCAGTAGCTGCAGGCTCAAAAGGTTGTAGAGTAAGTTTCTCCAACACAAAATTGAGATCCCAAGCAGGAGTAGGAGCTCTACGTGGGGGTCTTATATTCTTTGCCCCTAAGAAATTGCTTGAATAAAGGATGTGAAAACAATGGTGGGTCACAATCATAGTGAGCTGAAATTGCTGCAGCATGAATCTTAATGGAAGAGAAAGACAAACCTTTGTCCAATAACTCAGTAAGATATTGAAGAGCCACACTCAAATTAGGCTCCGAAATTTCCAAATTCTGCGCTGCAGTCCAAAATAAAAATCTCTTCCATTTTTCTGCATACACTTTCCTTGTACTAGGTCTTCTGGCTTCCATAATCACATTTAAAACCTGTTGAGGAAGTTGAGACCTGCTGTCTTTCAAAACAGAATATGCCAGGCTGTTAGATGAAGAGTTTGAAGCTTGACATTGAGCAGATGACCGTCCCTCTGAGACAATAGGTGTGGAATCAAGGGTAAAGGCCATGGAGGCTTCCTTACCAGACTCCTCAGTAATGGGTACCAGTGCTGCCGAAGCCAATCTGGAGCTATTAAAATCATCCTTGGCTTGTCTTGTCTGACCTTTAGAAGCACCTTTGGGAGAAGAGGCAGAGGTGGAAAAGCATACACATGAAGATTTTTCCAACTGAAAGAAAGAGCATCCACTTTCCAAGCTGTGTGATGAAATCCCTTCGTGCAAAACTTTGGCAGCTGGTGGTTTAGTGGAGAAGCGAACAGATCTATGTCTGGAGTTCCCCATGACACTGTCAATTTTTGAAATACATGAAGATCCAGTTTCCACTCGTGGGGATCCATGATTTGTCTGCTTAACACATCTGCTAAGGAGTTCTGTGCTCCCGGCAGAAACCTTGCCTGAAGAGTTAGTTGCAAGCTGAGCGCAGTCTCCCATAAAATCATTGCTTGCCTGCACAATGGGTAAGAATGTGTTCCCCTTGTTTGTTGATGTACCACATGACAGTTGTGTTGTCTGTTAGAATCAACACCTGCCCTGGAAGAAGTAACTCCTTGAAAGCCATTAATGCAAACTGGACTGCTAACATCTCTTTCATGTTGATATGTAGATGCTGTAGTCTGGCAGGCCACTTGTCTTGTATCCACTTTCCATCTAGATGAGCTCCCCAAGCAATGTCTGAGGCATCTGTCGTTAGAATCTGACTTGCCTCTGGCCGGGTCACAGAGAGTCCCTTGTTTAGGTGACATTCCTGAGCCCACCACAAAAATTCCTTTTGAATGCAAGGTATTATTTGAATGACAGTGTCCAAATCCTGGCAGTGCTGTGTCCATAGATTTTTGAGATACCATTGTAGCTTCCTCATATGCAGTTTGGCATTGGGAAGCACCAGAATACAAGATGCCATGAACCCTAAGGCTTGAAGGACTGTCCTTGCAGTCAGCCCGGACTGAAGAGATAATTGATGGAAGTAACTGGAAAGATTCTTTGTTTGTCCGGGGTTAGAAAGGCCATCTGGGCTGCTGTATTCAGTCTCACACCCAGAAAGCACATGTCTTGAGAGGGTACTAGACTGGACTTTATTTCGTTCACAGAATACCCTAGGCATCTTAGCACTGCTATGACATATTCCAAATGCTGTAGAAGGTCTTCCTTTTCTTGAGCCAGAATCAGGCAGTCGTCCAAGTAAGGATAGATTTGAATTCCTTTTAGCCTGAAGTAAGCTATCACTGGAGCCAGAACCTTTGTGAATACTCTGGGCAGTAGATAAGCCAAAGGGCAATGCAGAGAACTGATAATGAGAATTTCCAGCTCGAAAACGCAGATACTTTCTGCAACTTAGTCTTATAGGCACACGAAGGTAAGCTTCCTTGAGATCTAAAGTTACCATCCAGTGATCTTTGCCCAGTAGAGGTAAAAGCTGTTGTAACGTCAACATTTTGAACTTTGGAATGTCCAGATAAGTGTTGAGGATAGATAAATCCAAAATTGGTCTCCACGTGTTCCCCTTCTTTGGTACTAGGAACAGGCGAGAATAAAATCCTAGGCCCCTTTCTGGCACAGGAACTGACTGAATGGCTCCTATTTGGAGTAACAGAGAAATTTGTCTGAGCCTCTGTTCTTTGTAGAGGAGGAATGTCTGGCATGCCTTTGAAAGGAGGCAAGGTATGGAAATAAAACCTGTAACCGTGGTGAATGATATCCAGAACCCATTTGTCTTGGGTAATTAAATCCCAATTTTCTTTGAAAAGAGACAGTCTTCCTCCTAGAGGTGCCGCCAGGCGAGAAGGTACTGGCAGCTGAAAAGGCAGGTCATTGGGTCTGCTTACGAAAGGACTGACCCCTGCCCTCACCAGAAGTCTGAGCAGGTGAACTCCCTGACCTAGGCCTAAAGGAACCTTGAGCTCTGCCCCTACCACGTCTAGACCTACCCCTAGACTGGGAATCATAAGCAGGATAAGTCCATCCCTTAGCAGGCCAATTTCTACTAAACTTCGGAGGCTGCACCTGCAAAAAATCCTTAACAGTTCGCATAGACTTAGCCTTGTCCTCCATTTTCTTTAAAACTGCTTCCACAGGCGAACCAAACAACACATCAGACTGTAAAGGAGCATCCAAAATCCTTGTCTTAACATGCTCAGCTAAGTTCTGATCTCTCAACCAGGCGTGCCTACGAAGAACAGAACCAGTGGCAGCCACCCTGGAGGAGGCCTGCACAGCATCAAAACCACATTGCAGGGAATGTTTACCCACTTGTTCAGACACATGAACTAAATCCTGCAACTCTTTACACTCAATACCTTCCGCCAGAGCATCCACCTTAGATTTCAACTGTGAAAGAAGATAATTCTGATATTTTAACATGTGAAACTGACAATTCAACGCCCTCATGGCTAAAGTGGAAGAAGTATACACTTTCCTTCCCCATCTATCCAAAGCCCTTGCCTCTTTATCAGGAGGGACAGGATTTTTAACAACTGAGGCCTTCACACCTTTAGGCCCCTGAGAGACAGTTTCCGGGTCTGCCCTAGGACTCTTAAAAAGATACTTATGAGCGTCAGGCACCCTATAATACCTATCCGGTTTAACTGGGGCAGGAGGCAAAGAATCAGGATTCAGGGAAGCCTCTGCAAAAACATCGTCCACCACATCCAAAACAGGAGGTATAGCTAAAGGCCTATGCTGGGGTAAAAACAAGAATTCCCTAAGCCTTTTCCTGGAATCAGAGAAATCTTGCCCTTCCCATTTAAAATGCTCCCTCATGGAATGCAGAGTCTCTGAAAATGAAAAATCCTCAGGAGGAGAAGCTGAAGGAGTAGAATCATCCACATCAGAATCAGAATAAGGAGGGAACTCCTGCAAGTCTTCAGCCGAAGACTCAGAAGCCTCCGAGCATTGCTCAAAACTCTCAAACTCAGGTTCCACCCTAGGCCTCTTATCAGGAGGGGGCATAGAACCCCTTATCATAGTAATCAAATCCTCTGCCATTTTAAGCATATGTTTCTTAGGCAAAGACCCTGAGGCACTAGGAGAAACCCCCACTGAAGCAAAACTTGGCCTGCCCTTCAAAGAAGCCTTGGAAACAGAAGGGGAGGCTCTAACCACCTTAGGAAGAGAAGGAAGAACAGCCACCTGAGAAGCCCCCCGCAGCCTGGCCTACTTCCTGAGAGGATACATCCTGTAACAGTAAAGTCTCTCCCTGAGACTCCAAAGAAACACCTGGCAAAACCTCCGGCTCCACTGAGCCCTCTAAAGAACCGACGTCTGGGACTGTCGGTTCTTCCACTAGGCTTTGCTGCTTTGTCCTTGCGCTTTTTAGCGAAGCCGGCGTCGGAGCATCCGACGGCATTTTATAATTACAACGCTTCCCAAACACTAACCTGGCACAGTCTAACCTTCTCTTAATAGTGCGTTTGTTAAATCTAGCACAAGAGCGGCATCCAACAACGTCGTGCTCAGGCCCTAAACAAGGTATACACAAAGTATGGTAATCCCTATGAGGTATCTGTTTCCCACAAGAAATACAGTTATTCACTTTTTCTGACATCCGGTTAAATACTGAGGCAAGAAAAAACAAAATATTCCCAACGGGTACTTAGCCAACTTTGATTCGGTCTGAAACTCTGACTTCAGAAACTTTCAGAACGCCAACCTGCACTCGCAAAATTGCTTCTGCATCGGACCATGCGGCAAAAAAGACTGAGGATATGACGTCGGTCATGCGCATTAGTACCCTGACGTACTGACGTCAGTCTAATGCGCCGTGACCGACGTCAGCCATATACTTTGGTATTCGGGCCGACTGGACAGCGGACTACCCCAATAGTTAGGACTGCAGCAATGTGGAATGAAGAACATCTAAATAATTTTTTCCTTAACTGCACAGTTTTGCAGCAGTTTGCATTGTCGTCTCACAGCAAGAAGTTCTCCAGTTCAATTCTCAGTTGGGGTGCCTTCTGTGTGGAGTTAGCATGTCCTCCCTGTGTTTGTGTGCGTTTCTTCCCACATTACAAAGAAATGAGTCTCAAGCGTTTCATATTTTGTATTGCATAATATATGAACAGTACAGAATGTGCAACTTCAGAAAAATGTGCACACATTTGCAGCACTTAAAGCTCCTTGAAATACAGTACCTTATTTGGACTCTCCTCCTGGATATAAGTGACTGTAGAAAAAAAGAAAACTTTTCATTCATCTTAAAGAAAACAGTATCTATTGCCCGAGACTTTTTTTAAGTAAAGAGAGAGACTGTAACCCAGTTCGGTTATTTCCTTGTTTCTGCAGTGTACATGGTAAGACAGCATTCCTTGACAGAGCTTCTACTGCGACTAGCAATTTGTAAAATTATGCAAATGATGTTTGAATTTCTAAGTCAGAGATAGTTAGAATTCAGTAAATCTTTTAGCTACTGACAAGGTCCAAATAAGCTGTTAGATATAAGACTTCATGCCTTCTGTTTAAATCTATTGATTTACTTCTTCTGTGATCAAGTGTAAAGCTGTTTACATATTTAATTAAAAAAAATTAAGATATGCACGTTATAATCTCAAGTGAAGAGTTTAATTACTCAATATAAATGACTGTGGTTAGTATTTATTATCCTAAGGGTGTGCGTATTGACCGGATATAATCTCAAATTCTGCCTTACAAAATATCAAACTATTACTAC
Source organism: Protopterus annectens (assembly GCF_019279795.1). NCBI lineage: Eukaryota > Metazoa > Chordata > Ceratodontiformes > Protopteridae > Protopterus > Protopterus annectens. Next base: position 11,114,720 of record NC_056726.1, read on the forward strand.
CATACAAATATTTAACAGTTGGACTATTTTAAAGGTAAATAGTAATTACGGTCTGTGTATGTCAGAAGTGAGCGGTCGGTAACAGCGTTACTGTGAATATGGGGCATGGGATGTTGGTACTGGACAGTTATCTTTAACCCCTCAGGGAAAATACTGTGTGCATGTCTGTATACAAAATAATCCTAGACAGGTTTCAATTATTGTTAGTATGATTGCGCTGGAAGGTACTAGGCTCAATCTAAGATGTGTGAAGTCCTGGACAGGCAGTGATAAGAACTGTGACTGTCAGATGTATAGTGTGGCTTATCTGGATGTGGCAGGAGCTGGTCATTACATGAGGAAATCATGCACACTTACAATACAATCATAAGATCACTAGCCCGTTGCATATCGGTGTGATCCGTGACAGTGGATGGGATTATAACCACCTCTTCATGGTGGAAACAAGTATAAAAATACAGTTTTCTGAATCTCATATCCTTGCCAAGCTATTCAAAATTCTGTTTTCCCACGATGAAATTCACCAGTTTTTCAGGTAAAGTGTAGAAGTAAAGATCCTCAAGGTGTTAATCACAGTGCGGCAGCTGCACACTTGTGGACAAACATTCAGTATTAGGCCTAAGTGGTGGTGGCGATAGCATGTCAACAGAAGTTATATTATACCTCCAACAGTTAGTCTGCTGGCTGAAAGATACACCACTAATGGCTGTGTCATCCACAAATGTCTTTATATAGCAAGGCAGGAGATTCTGGTCAGTTTCACTAATGGCATAATACAACATATGCATTTGGCAGGTGAAGCACAGCAGCACCAGCACCACAACAGGTACTCATGAAGTAGATATTCATATAAAACTCTGGAGGTACCGTTTGGGAGAAAGTATAAACTTGGGGGTACCACAGCATGAGGAATAACGTAAGAAACTGAAGTAAAGGCATATATCCGTGATCAATATGGTAAAGAAAATCATGTAGTCAGAGGTAGCTTTGCATCATCTAGAGCAACAATATGAAAAAAAGGTAGAAAAAGGAAGTGAGAAAAAGCAGCCTAGTCAAAAAAGCAAGTTTATCAACACTTGGTAAACCTCAAACTCTAAGTCTTCATAATTTGTATTGGGGGGGGGGGGGGGGGCAAAGCAGGATTTCCAAGATGGCTGCACAATGAGCAGCATAGAGCACTACCAAAACTGAGAAACTGTGAAAAAAGCCAAAATAAGTTATCAACTTGGGTAAGATTTAGTTACTGAGTAGTAATTACATTACTAGGATGCCAGCAGAAAAGACTTAAGGAGAAATTGAGGGGAAATCAACAAGATAAGGTGAAAAAAATTGACTGTGAAAAACCTTGCAGCTGTTCAGCAAAAAGCAGCTCAAGTTTCAGCTTTAGTACAGATGATGACTTCAAGTAATGTAGAAGAAAAATAAATCAAATGCACTCAGATGTGTTTAAAATAAGTGGGCACTTGAGGGAGATATAAAGTCAAAAGACAAAATGCTGGAAAATAGAAGAAACATTAGGTAGCTATTCAGATGAGATGATAAAACTGCAAAAATAAAAGGCTAAAATGATAGATTAGTTGAACATGAGGCTTCTGAAGAACTGTTTCAAAAACAGGAAAATTAGAGGAGAGTGAGCAAGCAGAGAAAACATGAAATTGAAACTGTTTTGCCATAACAGACAAACTAGAATGAGCAGACTGCATTAATCTTAAGAAACGACAAATAACCATCTCAACTAGTGTTCTGCAGAAGTTTTTCACTGAGAAGGCACATTGTGTGTATGCTCCAACTCTACCTATTAGAAAGCAGAAAGACCTATGATAACTAAAATGTAAACAACAGAAACCATTCTCCCTGGCAAAACGGTTGCAGAAGGGAAAACTATTAGAAACTGGGGACATCAGAATATACACCAGGCAGAAGAAAAGTACGTTTATTTCAGTTAGCAGGGGGTCTCAAGACCAAGGTTTGAGATACAACAATGCATTGTATGAACACATACATGAATGCATGGAACTAGCCATACCCAACACAACAAAGATGCTCTCCTCCAAAAAAAGGAAGTCAATCTGGTGGTCCCCTGCCATTAACAAACTCTACAATAGAAGGAAGAAACTGTTGCAGAAAAAGGTGAAGTCCCGAGACTGGAAAAACTCCCTTATTAGCCTCAACAAAAAGTTGAGATCCCTCAATAAAACCTCTAAAGCTAGCTATGAAGGCAGAATTGCGGCAGACACTAAAAACAACCACAACGCCTTCTACAGTTATATCAAGAATCTCCAAGGCAATACCCAGATTTGCTCCGAGTTACTGCACAATGGTACCTCCTATACTAAGTCAACAGATATTGCCAACATACTGGCCGACAGATTCAGTGCCAACTTTACTCCTCTCCCCTCCAAAGGACCAATCACAATACCAGAAGAATGCCAGGCACCCAGCATTACTGCAGCATAGATTAAAGCTGCATTGTCCAAGGCCAAGAATACAGCTTCCATGGGACCCAACAATATCCCTGGCTGTGTTCTACATGAACTACAAAGTGAACTGGCACCACACCTGTGTGCCCTGTAAAAATAACAGTCTCACCTCAGGCTTTGTCCCTACAGAATAGTGTACTGCTACATTCATCCCTCTCCATAAAGGGGGAGCGACTATAGACCCTGGGAATTATCGCCCCATCACAATGAACAAAACATGCTGGAGGGATAGGTTCCTGACCCAGAGACTCCCCATACTCTGGAATAGACTGCCCATATATGTCAAGCAGAGCGCCTCCTTGGCCCTCTTCAAAAGGAACCTTGACGATTATATGGGAGACAGGAAATTCACCCCGAGGATCACATCAGTCGCCCTGCTAGACAGGGGTCCAGGGAAGTAAATATTGTGGGAAGAAATATCCAGGGAATTGTTATGGCTAGGCTTGTATAGGCCCTAGGGCCAATAGCCTACTACCAACTTATGAAGCTATTAGCCTGATGAGTCTGATATGTAAGGCTATGGAGCGCATCATCATGGACCTTATTAACAAGGATGCCACACAATTTGGTTTTGTGAAGGGTAGATCATACCTGGTTGACTTCTTTGAGTCAGTCATCAGAGCTGTGGATGAGGGCAAGGCAGTTCATACAGCCTACCTCGATCTGGCCAAGGTCTTTGATACCATTCCCCACTCAGGAATTATTGATAGATTCACCAAACTAGGCATCAACCCCTATATCACTAGGTGGGTTGCAAATTGGCTCACGGATAGAACCCAGAGTGTGAAAGTAGTAGACTCCAAGTCAGACTGCCAACCAGTCACAAGTGAAGTCCCACAGGGATTGGTCCTGGGTTCTCTCCTGTTTGGCATCTACTTCTCAGAAGTCCAGGCCAACACGGAGGGACTCCGGTTGACCAAGTTTGCAAGCTGGGAGCCATTATTAACTCCCCAAGTGATGTAGACATTCTACAGAAAGGCCTCACTGAGACCAACACAGCTGGTGTCGAAACCATGGTTTTAAGCTCAATGCCAAAAAATGTGTCATCATTCCCTTTGGGAAAAACTCAGTTCCCACTAATTACCACATTGATGGGAGCCCACTGAACACTGAAGGCGTTATAAGAGATCTGGGGACACAGGTTGACAGCAACCTCTCCTTTGACCACCACACTGCCACTGTGGTCAGAAAGTCCTTCTATGTGGCACATCTCATTACCAAGGGTTTTGCATCCAGGAAGAAAGAGGTCATCATCTCTCTCTACTCTTCCCTCATAAGAAAAATCATAGAGTATAATGCCCCATTTGGCATGTAGCTCACTAAACACCTGCAACAGCTGGAAAGGCCACAAAAGTACCTCACGAAGAGGGTCCTAGGCCTTAAATACATGCCCTACATGGACAGACTAAAAAACTCCAGCTTTTCTCTGTCTCATATCGTCTAGTAAGAGGCGATCTCTGCTTGACTTATAAAGCCATTTCTGACCCAGCCCTGTTAGAAATGTTACACCTAAACAAATCCCAATCCCTCCACACTACACGCTACAGGGACCTCAAACTCATTACCACAATCAATAGAACATGCTAGAGGGACAGGTTCATAACCTAGAGACTGCCCATGCTCTGGAACAGACTTCCCATACATGTCAAGCAGAGCACCTCACTGGCCCCTTTCAAGAGAAATCTTGAGGAGTGTATGGGAAATAGAAAGTTCACCCCAGGGATCACTCCAGTGGCTCTACTTGATAGAGGCACTGTAAACTAATGGCGGCTTGATGTCAGGGCATTTCTATGGGCTAGGCTTGTAAAGGCTCCAGGGCTGTTGGCCTAGTACACACCTATGAATCTATTCCATTTGCTTTATCTCAAATATTTTTTTCCTGGAGAATCAAAGACATTTTTTGATGCAAAACCATTACAGAGGGAATAAAAATGTTTAGCCAACAAACTGTGAGCCAACAAGTTGAAGAGGTCTCTGTTTCTCAGTCTTCTAATAAAAAAGCCTATAGAGAGATTTTATAAGTGAAGTCCTTTTCATTGTTCCAAAGAAAAATGCATGAGTGACAAAAAAAAAAAAAGCCTAATAGATGACAAGAGGAATTAGGAGTACCGTGGATTTGAACCAAAAGACCAGTATTGAGAGGATGGGATGATGAAGAAGACCAGTAACAATGTGAAATTAATGAATAAATGGGAAAACTATAAAGCATCAATCCCATTAGATGGACTTTAGACACATGAGCTGTGGTTCTGCAATACAAAAGTGGCTACAAAAGACAGGAAGTTTGTTGACCGTGATAAACTGATGGGAGAAAGTACAGTTGTGTATGAACTTACCATAAAAGTACATGCCTTTCTTTTCACTGCTGCAGTATTCCTTACCAAAGGGCTATCCTGCCAAGGATAGATGTATTTTTGGCTAGCATAGCAAAGCCTTAGACCCTTTCAGATGCAGTATATCTACACATGTCCTGCATGCAAGGCATAAAATACATAAGTGACATACAAGCACCTAATCCTCAGAAATGAATTGCCCTAGGAGAACCAGAGCAATCTACAAAGAATAGAAAGTAAGGATGTGCATCCAGAAAGGGGAGAAAGATCCCTTGGCCAGAGGGCCAAGAAACAGAACAGAATGGGGGGAAGGAAGGAGGGGTGGAATACTGAAATATTGAAAAGTAAGACATCTACTGCTATGCTAAGTTCTTACACAGCTGTACTATTTCCTTCCTTATCACTGCAGCAGTATTCTGTACCAAAGGAAGAGTGCAAAAGCTACTGAAGAGGAAGCCACAGAAGAGTCCTCCAAAAACCTTGTAGGATGGTCCTGGCAAATCCAGTTCTGGTCCTAAAAACTAAATCTAACTTCTAGTGTTTTAGTAAAAGAATGCACAAAGAACCAAATATCAGATTTCAAAATGAATGTAACATCCAAACATTTGAAGAAAAAAAAAACACAAGAAGAGGGTACCACCCTAGTCGAGTGAAGATGGACTGAAGAGGAAACATGCTTACTATAAAAAGAATAACAAAAAGAAATGGTCTTAAAGATCCAGGAGGAGATGGTTTACTTAGAAACAGCTATACCCAGTATCTTAGCATGAAGAGAAGCACAAAACTGTTCGAATTTCCTCACATCTTCAGTCTTATCCAAATACATTTTGAGGCATTTATGCATATCTAAAGCATGCAGAACCCTCTCACTATTATTCTGAGGTGAAGGGAAAAAGTAGGAAAATGAAACGACTGATTCAAGGACAAGTCTTAAACCACTCTGGCATAAAAAGGAGGATTGGTGCGAAGATAAACTATTGCTGTTAAAAAACAGAAAAGGGGGAATTGCCATGAGGGGATGGAGTTCAGAGACCCTCTTGATAAAAGTAAAAGCCACCAATAAAATAGCCTTCCAAGTACAGAACTGCAGTGTGGAAAAAGTTGTAGGCTCAATGGGTGGCTGATTCAATTTTTCCAGAACAAAATTAAAATCCCAAGAAGGCGGAATAGGCTTTCTTATGAAGGATGCCTTTCGAAAACTGCACTTTCTTGGAAAGGAATATTCTTGCAAGTTTATCCTCCTCTTCCTTTATTGCAAAAGATGCTACACAAGACCTTAAATAGCTTTTTGTACTTTCCCTTTGGTGAGTGGTAGATACAAAGGCAGACAAGCAGAAATGGCTGACACATGACCAAATCAGAATTGAGCAACTCACACAAATAAGAACAGCAGTAATACCCAACTAAAAGAGGGTCCTGTTCATGCCTATGACATCAATGAGAATGTGTTTTCCACTTAGTAGCACAGACTTTTCTAGTAGTGGGTTTTCTGGCATAAAAAACCTGAAGCACATCCTCAGGAAACTGGTCTCAAAAAGGAATCAAAACCCTATCTCCTAAAGAGTCAGGCGTAGAGTGAGCAAATAAGAGCAAATAAGAGAGCTCTTCTCTTGTGTCAGGAGAGTCATCATGTGAGGTAACTTGAGATGATTGCCCCTGGCCAGATTAAATAAATAGGGAAACCAATACTGTCTGGGCCAAAAGGGAATCAGCAACAATATTTTGGGCCTGTCCCACATGATCTTGTGTAGAACCTTTGGCAACACAGGAAGACGAGGATAAACATACAGGAGCATCCCTTTCCAAGAAAAAGACATGGCATCCACTTTTCAAGCTAGAGGACTTGGGACTTTGGAACAGACAGTCCTCATGCGACCACAATGCACAAAACAACCCGAACCAAACAAAGAACCAAAAAAACTAAAGAATAAACAAAAAAGTGTGTTTACCAGAGAGACTCCAACTAAAGTTCCACTCCACATTGTAGAAAAACAAAAAAAAATACACTGGAAATGTAATAAGCGCTTTCATTTTAATATCTAAAACTTCTTCAGATAAAACAAACTACCAAAGTTGCTGTTTAAATATGGTTCTCATGAGACATCATGCATCACATGACAGCCGAGCTTCCTTCCATATTTAAAGTTGTATAGTCATTTTTAACAAACAAAATTCAAAGAAAAAAATTGTTGCAAAAATACAAGCTGGAAGAAGTATTATAAAATATATAAACTATTTTAAAAGCATGTATATTTATAAAAAAAGATATTTACATACATCTTAAAAAATGTATTTGTTATAACATCATCAGATGAAGTCTTGTTTATCAAGACGAGAGCGCTCATTTTATGTTATAACAAATAAAACTTTTGGCTACCACTTTGGGTGTTGGACTTCTATTTCATTTGGTTGAAGTCTATTCAATTAGTATTTATATATTTTTGGTTATACATCTTAAAAAGTCAAACACATTTACCTCTGTAATGCATTCAGTTTCTATAGGCAGCTTAAAGAAATGTGGTCATTCAATCCTGGCCACCTGCATGCATTAAGTTTCAGTTGCCAGAACAGCTCACACTTCTCTAAAAGTAGCTGCCATGGTCCCCTGTATTCACCAAGTATAACCTTTTCAATGATAACAAATAAAAAAAAGTGGCCAGGTGTCTTATCAGCATGTTTCATCTCTTTTTTTGTTTCTTATGTCATTAACATTCTCATAGATACGATCTTTCAATCTACGTTCTCTCTTGCCTATATAGTAGGCTGGACAGTTTGACACAAGGCAACATACATCACAGCTTTAGTACAACAGTTAAACTGACCTTACATGGAAAATTGATGATCATTAATCTTAAAGCATGTACAAGCTAGTATAGTATAGTACAAGCTAGTATAGTATAGTAATGCAAATAGCGCGCTCCACTAATGCGTCCATCTTGAGTGTCATAACATAGTTAGGTAGGGGTTTGAATCCTACAAATGGCAAGTGCGTGTGTGTGGGGAGGTGAAAATAAGGTGTGTACAATTACATGTGTGAGAGAACTGACCCTTTAGGTAAAAGACTCAGCATAGCTCCTCGTGGTGTCCTACAAGCAGCAGAGAGTGAAAGACTTTCCTGGATTTATAAGTATTTTTTCTGGCTTTCGCTTAAATTACTGCATCTCGACTGCATTTCACTTAAAAAACAGCTTTGCGTATTGTTTTTACTGTACTTGTGTTGAATTTATACTGTTAGCACTTTAAAAAGTTATTTTTTGTTTAATTTAATTGTTAGGCTAACACACTCAAGTGCGCTAGCCATTTTATAGCATTTACTGTTTGTTACTGTATCTTTTTCTCCTTTCTCTGTAAAAAAAAAAAAAAAAAATATCCTTGTTTTCCCGCTTTTCTGAACTAGAATAGTCCAGTCTTCAGATTTTTCTGATCTCTGGGCTTTGTCTTAGTTCCTGTTCTATCCATATCCTTATTTGGATAAGAGGAAGCTTCTTTGTTCACCAGTGGGAGTGGGGAGCACTGAGCAACCTATTTGTCCCTAGAGGATTGGTTCCAGCCCAGCAACTTGTAGTTTATTGGCCATTTTGGGTCAATTCCTGGCTCTTTTCAACCCCCTGCTATAAAGCCCGCTTTTGCGAGCTTTTTCATTTGTAAAATACTCAGCACAGCTCCTTGTGGTGTCCTGCAGAGTTCTACAAGCAGCAGAGAGTGAAAGAGTGACTTTCCTGGATTTATAAGTATTTTTGCTGGCTTTCGCTTAAATTACTGCATCTTGACTGCATTTTGCTTAAAAAACAGCTCTGCATATTGTTTTTACTGTACTTGTGTTGAATTTATACTGTTAGCACTTTAAAAAGTTATTTTTTGTTTAATTTAATTGTTAGGCGAACACACTCAAGTGTGCTAGCAGTTTTATAGCATTTACTGTTTGTTACTGTATCTTTTTCTCCTTTCTCTGTAAAAAAAGAAAAAATATATCCTTGTTTTCCCGCTTTTCTGAACTAGAATAGTCCAGTCTTCAGATTTTGCTGATCTCTGGGCTTTGTCTTAGTTCCTGTGCTATCCATATCCTTATTTGGATAAGAGGAAGCTTCTTTGTTCACCAGTGGGAGTGGGGAGCACTGAGCAACCTATTTGTCCCTAGAGGATTGGTTCCAGCCCAGCAACTTGTAGTTTATTGCCCATTTTGGGTCAATTCCTGGCTCTTTTCAACCCCCTGCTATAAAGCCCGCTTTTGCGTGCTTTTTCACTTGTAAAAGGCTCAGCACAGCTCCTTGTGTTGTCCTGCAGAGTTCTACAAGCAGCAGAGAGTGAAAGAGTGACTTTCCTGGATTTATAAGTATTTTTTCTGGCTTTCGCTTAAATTACTGCATCTCGACTGCATTTCGCTTAAGAAACAGCTCTGCATATTCTTTTTACTGTATTTGTGTTGAATTTATACTGTTAGCACTTTAAAAAGTTAATTTTTGTTTAATTTAATTGTTAGGCTAACACACTCAAGTGCGATAGCCGTTTTATAGCATTTACTGTTTGTTACTGTATCTTTTTTTCCTTTCTCTGTAAAAAAAGAAAGAAAAAAAAATCCTTGTTTTCCCGCTTTTCTGAACTAGAATAGTCCAGTCTTCAGATTTTGCTGATCACTGGGCTTTGTCTTAGTTCCTGTGCTATCCATATCCTTATTTGGATAAGAGGAAGCTTCTTTGTTCACCAGTGGGAGTGGGGAGCACTGAGAAAACTATTTGTCCCTAGAGGATTGGTTCCAGCCCAGCAACTTGTAGTTTATTGGCCATTTTGGGTCAATTCCTGGCTCTTTTCAACCCCCTGCTATAAAGCCCGCTTTTGTGCGTTTTAGCACGAAGTTGCTCATAGAGCAGCATAGGGCAGCGCCAGTTAATCAAGTTTAAACTATTTCTGGTTCCGTAAAGTCTGCTCTTCAATTTTTCCCTTAGAACTGTTCTACTTGCAATCTAAAGAGCCTATACTCTATCTGAAAAGCTCAGCACTTGCTCCTAAAGCATTTTTTATACAGGTAAAGCACTCAGACAAAAGAAAGTACTTCATTCACCTAAATTCCCTTGAGTCCCCATTTCCCTATAGGTCCTTTCTGACTCAGTTACACAGCAATCTTTTTCACTATTTCTATCATGTCGAAGGGTCAGTTGCTGGCGTCCTCTCCTGTTCAGCTGGTGAATCTGGGAATCTTGAGGCAATGTTACAATTGCCTCATGTACACAGACAACCCTCTCCTCCTCCCAACAAATACAAATATATGTGAGAGATGCAACTATATAGCCAAACTGGAGGTTGAGCTCTCTCAATTCAGTACTGGCAAGGCCAGTCAGGAGGAGAAGGTAACCACGCACACCACAAACCCAGTCTCACATAGAACTATCACAACTGCAAACCAAACACATAAACACACAAAAACATACTCGGAGGCACTGATTAAAAATCTACCAAAACAACAGAGGCCTCCAAAGCAGACACCCAAGCAACCACCACCTCAAGACATAGCACATGCAACACATAGTTCACAAAGTCAGTGTGCTGAACAGTCACAGCCCTTAAGGCCAAACAACATGCCAGACACACTTGTAATAGGTGACTCCATAGTCAGGCACACTGACGTCCCGCTCACCAGACTGAACAAGGAAGAGGTCACAGTAAGCTGCCTGTCGGGAGCTAGAATCCGCCACATAACACAAGCACTCAGGTCACTCCACAGCAAGTACAAATATGACTCAGTCATTGTACATACCGGTGTGAATGACCTGAGACATACCTCAATGGACTACATGAAAAGAGACATAGAGGAGCTCTCTGATTATGTAGCCCAGGCCGGTATGACCCTGACCCTGAGCAGCATCTTACCCTCACCAAGAATGATGCCACAGTACAAAGACAAAATGATCAGTTTTAACAATTGGCTTAATTACTGGTGTCATTCTAAGGGGATCCAATGTCTGTCTGCTTGGGATGACATGCTTGACAAACCACGCTGCTTCGCAAGGGATGGCTTGCACCTGTCACCCCTGGGCTTCCGGATATTGGCCAAGGCTCTTGCCACCCCCATAGTGCCTTTTTTAGGCAAGGCTCAAATGACAAACCTACCTCCCTAGAAAACACAAGTGGAAAAAACTAAGGGTAATGCTGCTCAATGCCAGAAGTCTAAACCTCAAGATGCACACCCTCGAAGCCCTCCTCAGTATGGAGAACATCGATGTCTGTGCAGTGACTGAAACCTGGTTCAAGGCTCCTGAGAGCACCCCAGCACAATCAGGTTTTACCTCATATCAAGCATATTTTGAGTGATCTAAACCCTTATAGACAACATATTAGATTTTTCCAACGTTTTGTAGACGATTGTTTCCTACTTTGGAAGGGCAGCTTGGATATATTAAATATGTTTTTGGACTATTTGAATAGAGCTTCTTCCTTTCTAAAGTTTAAAATGAGCTGTTCCAAGACTGAAATTGTGTTTTTGGATGTAGAAGTTATATTTAAGGATGGACATATGAATACTAAGTCACACAGAAAGGATGTGTGTGCTGGTAGATACACCCACTATCATAGCATGCATGCACCACACATCTTTAAAGGTATTGTGAGGTCCCAGTTAGGAAGGTTGAGTAGGCTTAACACTGATGACTGCTGTTTTGAGTTACAATTAAAGGATATGTTAGCGGATTTTTCTGCTAGTGGATATGATAATGTTCTACTCTCTGTGAAGAAAGATAAGGTGATGCAGGAGAGGAAGACTAAGTTTGCTCCTACCTTCCTATCTGACCCACTGGAGTCAGATGCCTTACCTATGAATGCAGATAATGCGTATGGACGTGACTAGATATGTAACTGCATATAGTCTTACAACACCATCCATAAAGCAAATAATATTTAAGAACTGGTTGATACTAATGGCTTCAAATGAACTAAAGGCCTTATTGGGTGATAGACCTTGATTTGCCTATAGGAACATGAGAACTTTAAAAAATTCATTATGTTATAAGGATTTTTCTACCAACATTGTGAAAACGCTTTCCTCTAAGTATGGTACATGTAAATGTCACAATTGTTCATGCTGTGGAGATATTTTTGACACAGGGAGTGACCTTTTTGTTCATCCAGTAACAGGGAAAACTTTTAAATTTTATGTTTCAGCTACTTGTCACACAACACATATAGTGTATTTGGCTACCTGTGTGTTATGCAAATCTTTTTATGTAGGCAAAACCACTCGTAGGTTGAAAGAGAGGATTACAGAGCATAAGTCTGAAATTAGAAGATGTGTCGAAACAAATGCTTTATATAAGCATATGTTAGATTGTGGACAAGATCATGTTTTTAAATTCAGGGTTATTGACATTGTCCCCCCCCCCAAGAGGTGGTGATATAAATAACTTCTTAGAAATTAAAGAATATGAGTGGATTTTAAGGTTTGCTGGTGACCGTTCTCCTGGCTTGAACAGTATGCTGAGCCTTAAACCAATTTTGGTTAAGCTCAGTAGATTGAATTATAATTATGTATATTGTTTCTACAATATGAATTTTATAATATGAATTTTATGTGTAACTTTGATTATTAATCATATTAGCAAGCTGAATTTTAAATTATTTAAATTTTTGTTATGTACTATAGAATCATTGCTATCTGTGTTGTTTTAACTTTGCCTTATTGAGTGATACTTATGGTCATGTGATTTTTGGGCTGCTAACCACATGACTACTTTGGGCCTGTATATAAGATGAAAGAAATTTTATAAGTTTGTAGTATTGAAGAAGGATTATGTCCGAAAGCTCTGCTGTGTTTTGTCATTAAAGTGGTTTTTCCTTTTGGATTGTCTGCTTGCAGTACTTTGGCACTTTTGATATTTGTTAAGGTATGGTCAACAGACCATGCTGCCTTGCCGAAGAAGGTCTTCACCTGTCGCTTGTTGGCTTTTGGTTACTGGCAAAGGTACTTGCCTCCCCAATAGTGGCTTTTTAAGCAATGTCAAAACAACAAAATTCGCTACACAAAAAAATCCACTAGAGACAAACTCAAGGTTATGCTGCTTAATGCTAGGAGTCTAAATTGAAAACTGTACTTACTGGAAGCACTCTTTACCTTGGTAGATGCCAATGTCTGTGCAGTCGCAGAGACATGGTTCAAGGCCGCAGAGAGCACCCCAGCCATGCAAAGCTACAATGTCTACCACATGTTCAGCCCTCAAAATGAACATGAAAGAACCAAAGGCAGAGGTGTATCCATCTTCATTAAGGACAAATACACCTCAGGAATGGTCAAACAGTACAACTTCCTACAGCTACTCCAAGTCCAACTAACTGTAGGTAAAACCCCCTTACGTATCATTGTTAGCTGTAGATCCCCCACCCTGAATCAGAAAAAACACTACCTGGACCAACTTGAGTCACTCACTGTACAGCCAAACACCTTGGTCATGTGTGATTTCAACTATTCTTCTAATGACTGGGAGTCATGTATGAGCACAAACATGCTCGCCTGATTGCTGGAATTTATTAATACAAATACTCTGGAACAGAGAGCCTGTACCCGCATAAGGGGCTCAAATGTGCTAGACATCGTACTCACCAACACAGGAGGTCTATGCACTACCCCCTGTACGTTGCCCTCTCTGGTAAGGTCTGATCATAACTCAGTGTAGTTCGAAGTAATGATCATACCAGCACCCCCCCCCCCAGCAGCAAAAAGGATGAAAATTTTCTCCAAATCACGCTATAGTCTCCTAAGCGATGGCATAAATAGATTCCACCCCCCTGCTACCACTGTCAACAATGACTCCTATACAGAAGTGTGCACAAATGCCCTGTACAAACACCTATACAAATGTATAGACTCTGCTGTGCCCGAACAGATCAAAATGAGGTCCTCACAAAAAAAAAAAAAAAAAAAACAAGCCACCCTCCTGGTGCATATCAAGCATAAATAGGTTATACAACAAGAGGAAGAAACTAATGTCTAAGAATAAGAGGGAATTGACTCAGCAGAGGAAGGACACTCTCAAAGCTTGAACAAGTAAATTAGATATCTTGTAAAGTCCTCTACAGCCAATTACAAAGCTACACTAGCATCCCTAGCTAAAAATAATCACAAGGTATTCTTTAGCTACGTCAGAAATCTATACTGAAGGCCCATCTTTGTGCGGAACTAGTAATGGATGGTACCAATCATTATGACCCTGAGAACATTGCCAAACTGCTAACAGACAGATTCGGTGCAAACGTCACCCCCCTGTCCCCACCACACATACTCCAAAGCATGCCTGTCACCAGTCCTCTGCTTAGTATCTCCAAAGAGTAGGTCATAACCACACTCTCTATGGCCAAAAACACAGCCTCTGTGGGACCACATAATATCCCAGGCTGCCTAATAAATGGTCTGAAGCAGGACCTAACGAGCCACCTGACACTCTCTTCAACCACAATCTAAGTACTGGTTTTGTCCCAGCAGAGTGGAAAAAGCAACAGTAATTCCCTTGCACAAAGGGGTCCCATCAACCGACCCTTGCAACTATAAAACCATATTCTTAACCAGCCTTATCTGTAAGGCCATGGAGTGAATCATCACGGACCTTATCAACAAAGACATAGGTGACCTTCAAACTTTTGTATATGTGTGCATCTCTCTCTCTCTCTCTATATATATATATATATATATATATATATATATATATATATATATGGATCCCCTTCACTACACCGACACGCCACAACGCCGACACAAAACACCGACACCAAAAGACCGACAACACACAATACCGACAATACACACAACCATACATGCACTAACCTTAACCCAAACCCTAACCCTAAGGTCCGACACAACCGCACACTTACCCTACCCGCACCCTAACCCTAACTCACTTAACCCACCCCTAAACCTACAGTCCGTCACTATCGCACACACACCCTACCTGCACCCTAACCCTAACTCACTTAACCCACCCTTAAACATATAGTCCGTCACTATCGCACACTTACCCTACCCGCACCCTAACCCTAACTCACTTAACCCGCCCCTAAAACTACAGTCCCTCACTATCGCACACTTACCTGTCCGCTCCCTAACACTAAATCCCTCACTCTATCGCACACTTACCGAGTCCGTCGGGTTCTCACCTTGTCGGTCATCTGAGTCATCGGTCTTCTCGTCTCCTTCTGTAGAGTGTCGGTCTTCTAGCATTTCGGTGAAGTGAAGGGGATCCATATATATACATATATATATATATATATATATATACACACACACACACACACACTTTTCCTCTACCCTTCATCAGATCTTGATGAAACATTATTCATTACACAAGTTAAACTCATCGAAACCAAGCAGATTAAAGGAATTCATCATGTATTAAAAAACATTTTAGCTTCAATGTGTTTGTCCATTCACGAACCAATACGATTTTTTCATCCTTACTTCTTTCACCAGTTAAAACAACTATTCAGTCCATTCCCACTAAGAGATCATAGAGCATAGGCCAAGCTCAGTTCTATATGATTGGATGTTGGCAATAGTGCATAAGCCTTAATCATCCATACGTAAATCACCAAACCAGTACAGTTTTCTTCTTATGTCGTTGTGCCAGTCAAACACAGCTATTCAACTGCATCACACTAAGGAGGTGAAAACATCCAAGCAATGGACACTAAAACATTACAGTTTACATATTCAATTTGCACTGATAAACATCAATCACAGACGTAGTTCGATCTCAGTTCTACAAGGTTAAAACTACAGGCAACATTGCGGATGTCAACTCATAGATGAAAAAGTATGAATATTTCATTCTAAATCAAACAGATTTTATTCAGCATCCCATCAAGCAAGCAGATGTAGCTATTCATAAAGCATCCAGAAATACAATCCCACATTCACAGTTCATACCAAGCAAAATAAAACTCATCTAAAGCAATCAAGTTGAAAAGGTTTGTCATGTACATAAAGAATTACTTTAGCATGAATGCATATGTCCGTCCATAAATCACAAACGAGTAGGGTTTGCCTTCTTACTTATTAAGTCAATCAAAATAGCAATTCAGCCTCGTCCCACTAAGGAAGTATAAACATCCAGAAGGCACTAAGCCATCACTGCTTTGCATATTCAATTCCCATTTACAAGCACCAATCATTATACATAATTCAGTCTCAGCTCTGAGTGACTGGAGAAAATGTTAGGAACAATACGTGTTATCCTGTGATAAATCTTGATTTGTCATTCATGAACTAACAAACCAATATGGTTTTACTCTTTTCTCATTACACCAATCCACAACAACTACATGAAACTAAGAAAGTGGGAACATGCAGACACTGAGCACTGGGCCGTTAAGGCTGCATATTCAGTTCCCATTGTTGGACACCTGTCATAAAACATAGATATGTTTCATTCCAAGTCAAATGAATTTGGCGACTTGGTTTACCATCCCATCAAATAAACAGATGTATCAATTCATAAAAACAATCAACAATACAAATCTACGTTCACAATTCTCACTAATCAAATAAAATGAATGAAAATAATTTGTGAACTAGAACTCGAGCCAGGATGATGCGTCATATCTACTCATTTTTTAGTTGGATATAATAAATAAAGCCATGTCATATACAGAGAAATGTATAAAAAATATATAATATATGTATACATATATATATATATATATATATCTATATATATATATATATATATATATATATATATATATATATATATATATATATATATATATATATATATATATATATATAGTGTGTGTGTGTGTATGTGCGCACATGTATGGGTTCACTATTCTTCTTCTTCTTTCGGCTTTTCCCGGTTAGGGGTCGCCACAGCGGATCACCTGTCCGCTCATGATTGGCAGTGGAGTTTTTACAGTGTCGAGTTGCCAGCCCAGCGCCCAACCTTCCACAGAAGGCACACACACACACATGCACTCACACCTAGGGCCAATTTAGAGTGTCCAATCCACCTGCAGCATGTCTTTGGGATGTGGGAGGAAACCGGAGCACCCAGAGGAACCTCACGCGACTACAGAGAGGACATGCAGACTCCACACAGAAGGCACCCCAGCCGAGGATCTAACCAGAGAACCTCTTGCTGTGAGGCGTCAATGCTAACCACTGCACCACTGTGGCTGCCCACAAGAATCCCAAAATACTGAAATCCCGAATTTCAGTACTGTGAAATTCTATATAAAAATTGGGAGGGTGGCCTAATTGTTACGGTGATTGCCTTACAAACACAAGGTGCAGGGTTTGAGTCTCACAAGGGATAACTGGCTAGGCTTAAAATGGCTCGCAAGGGCAGTTAGTTTAGTACTAACCTATGAACCAATAGCCGAAAGCTTTAAATCCCAAAACCCCATAAACACGAAATTTAAAATCGTGAACCTACACTACAAATACACCACACACATACACATGCACACAATCTCTCCCCACAATCATACAATCCTACTCTACACCCCTCTACTTACATATACTAACTCAGAGATCGCACAATCACACACACAAAGGTAACTCACACCCACACATTTCACAGCCCCTTGCACACACACACATCACAGTCACAACACACACTGACATACACTAAAGCCCCTAACCAACACACTTACACACATACATACCCAAACTAACACCTAACCATTCACACACAGCAACACCAGAAGCACTAATTCTCCGTACTTTGGGATTTTGAATTTCGTGCTTCTGGTGTTTCAGGATTTCAAGGCTTCGGTGTTATAATTTCAAAATACTGAAATTCGGGATTTCAGTATTTCGAAATTATGAAGGGAACCTGTGTGTGTGTGTGTGTGTGTGTGTGTGTGTGTGTGTGTGTGTGTGTGTGTGTGTGTGTGTGTGTGTGTGTATATATATATATATATATATATATATATATATATATATATATATACATATACGGATTCACTTTGAATCATCGAATATTCAGAACATCGACGTTCTGATCATCGAGACCAGATCATCGATGTACAGAACATCGAAAATTCAAAATGAACCGTAAAAAAAAAAAAAAATCACAAACACTATGTTATGCAGGGGGGCTGTGCCCCCCCTGCACCCCCACACCTCCCCAACTTTAATATTCCAACTCAGAGATCGCACTACAGTGGGGTAAGGGAAATCT